>NW_015170345.1:79118-119940 GCF_001447785.1 Gekko japonicus | reverse complement strand
ATAAAATAATAAAAATAAAAGTATAATATTAAAACATATATACAGTGAAGTAGCTAAACAAGGAAAACAAATAATAATAATAACGGTGCAATCCTGCTGAGCAAACCTCCCCGGCGTCTGTAAGCATCCCACCTCCTCTCCTACACCTGACAGGCAGCTGCCTGTAGGAGGGGGAGGAGTATTAGAAGCCACTGTGGAGGCAGGGCCAGCAGGATCACTAAGGTGTTACTGCTGGGGTGGGCTCCCTCGGGGCTTTAAGCACCCTGGAACCGCTGCAGCACCTGACAGACGCCTGTGGTGTAGGAGGTGGGGGGGGAGTGTGTTGGAAGCCATCAGAGAGGCTGGGACAGCGGCATCACTACACCTCACAGGTTGTTGTTGGCCGTTCCTGATTTCCTCAACTGTCATGAGCTGTCTGCAGTCTCCTATAACTGTTGCCTTTTTTTCCTCAGAACACTGAGCTCTGTAGCTGACCAATGAGAGAGTGGGGGTGCAGGGAGGCAGCAGCCTGGCAGTTGCATAGGAATCAATGGGGGGAGCATCTTTTACCCCCTTTGACCCCCCTTAGGGGTTGAATTTCTAAAAATCCCTTCTTAGTGAGCACCTGCGTCACGGTAGGAGCGCTCTCCCCGAATTTGGTGTTTCTAGGTCCAGTGGTTTGGCCTGGGCATTGATTTTACGGTGAGGGGGATTTTCTTTTATATATATAGAAGATGAAGACTAGTCTGCTCTAGTGCATCAAAGTTAATGCTAAACTAAAACCTTATTAGTCTTTAAAGGCTCTATAAGACTTTTATTTATTTTTAGCTTCTGCTAGGTAAATTGCCACTTCAGCACTTTCTAATACTAAAACTAGCACTCATGTACAATGTGCTTTCATCACTCTCACTATAAAACAAAGATCCCAAATAACTTCTGAATCCAGAGGCTTGTGTTGCTCATCTTCTGTTACTTCAATGTGGTGGTGATGGAAAGTCCTGTCAAGTTGCAGCCAACTTACAGTGATCCCTTGGGGTTATCAAAGCAAGAGATGTTCAGAGGTGGTTTGCCATTGCCTGCCTCTGTGTAGCAACCCTGGTATTCCTTGGTGGTCTCCCATCCAACTACGAACCAAGGCTGATTTGACTTAGCCTCTGAGATCAGGCTAGTCTGGACCAACCAGGTCAAGGCATTACTTCAGTGTGCCAGTCAACTGAGTGAGGGGACACACATAAACAGGAAAGTTAACCTAAAGCTAAAAGCTTCTTCTTTCAAAAAAGCAAACAAAACAAACAAAAATGCACCTTTCCCCATCAGAAGTATGACTGGCTGCTGTAATCATGCATGTATGGTGCTCAAACAAACTGCTTTGCAAAAAAAGTTGATACAGGATCTGGAAAGGAGAAAAGGGTAATTTTGATTCTGATCCGCACATAACTAGCTTTTATATATGTTTACTCAGAGGCAAGTTTTGCTGTGTCCCAAGGGACTTAACTTGAGAAAATTGAGTAGTATTTCAGGTTTAAGTTGGTGTAAAACAAACCAATTGAGGCCAGCTGTTTCAAGGAAGTTTAAAGCAGGTTTGGCAGGGGCCATAGCTCAGTTGTAAAGCTTCTGTTTCGTGAGCAGAAGGTCTCATGTTCAGTCCTTGGCATCTCCAGCTAAAGGATCTGCATGAGACTCTGGAGAGCCGCTGCCAGTCTGAGTGGACAATACTGACTTTGATGAATAATAATAATAATGCTTTCAATTTATTAATTGCTTTCCCCACGAGTGGGCTCAAAGTGATTTACAGTTACACTTTTAGACAGGGGACTAGCAATGTTTCATATGGGATAGGAAAGACAACATATAATTCATTTTTAATTGCACACGCCGTAACTGCACGGTGGAAACGTCTCTGACTTGGATCAGTCATGTCCCGAACGGCTGCGTCGACCGGCTTGATGACGTCGGGGCTTCAGGACCCGTATGTCGTATCGCCACACTGCCACCGCCTGGCCGGAGCATCCCACCGCAGGGATTTTTCTTGTAGCCGAGTAGTTTCTACCGCCTTCCGACCCTGGAGCAGGATGTCCCAAGCGACAGCTAACACCTTCCCACAGGGGAGTTGGTGTGCCCACCCTCTCTAAGGAGTGGTTCCCATTTTATCTACTCGCCGAGGCTTTCGAATCGCTGGGTGGACGATGAGCTGGGGACAACAGGCTGGCTGCTCACACCAGCGCGGGGCTTGAACTGACACAGTTCGGATGTTAAGACAGTGGGATATACCCACTGTGCCATCGCTCAAGGGTCTGATTCAGTGTAATGCTGTTTCATGTATTCAAATCCAGTTATGACACTGTAACAAGTTTGTAGATTTCACTGTTTGGTTGCATTCCACATCCATAATGTACTTGACATACATTTTTCTTACAAGGCTGTAATAACGAAGTGTTATAATTACACCTGTCAACATAGCAGTACATACAGTAAATTACACATTTGCCTGATATTCATACATAGCATGTATGCTTGTGAATGTCTGTGTATGAAAATGTCACACTGTTGTTCTCAGTGTTTTCTGCCTAAAAGAGCTGTGATTTGTAGCCAGATTTGCAATTAAACTGAAAGTCTACACTACCCATTTAAAATTCAATTTTCATTGCCAGGAGTAAAAGATGCCTATGTAAACTGCATTAGTTTATGAATCACATGGAAACTCAGTGAGGTCAAGCCTTTTATTACACCAGCTTTACACTTCAGTCCACCAACCAGCTATAAACTGGAGTCCTTGACTGAAGTTGGCTTAAATATAACTACTTCAATTAACTGGATTGTGGAGTGGGTTGAGTATCTCCCAACAAAGGAATGCAGGCTGCAGTCCTGGATCTTTCTAATGGGGAGGTGATCTCTCTAATGGGGAGAAGAACCCCTCTGATGCTCAGTTGTAGGTTTGGGGCAGGCTTTTTGTGCTAATGTATCTGTGCTTTTAGCTACAAGCATAAATGTTTGGCAATTTTAATTTGGTGAAATCCATATAATCAGGGGATCAGTTAAAAGAGTGTTCATGCTAGATATCAGGATGAAATTCTGCCAATTAAATGAGTGCGTTCAGCTAACATGTTGGCCTTTCATTAATTGCCTTGGATTATGCTTTTAAAAGACACATATTTTTGTATTTAAATTTTTCATTTCATATGGAGGGCTAGCAAATCATATGGTAAACATTTGGTTTTCTTCTGAACTATAGCATGCAGTGTTGTTTGCTGCCTCAGTTATTCATTAACAACGCTTCCATTTTGTGGTTCGCAGAAAAAGAACCAGTTATTTAACTGCTATAGTTATATGTGGTTTAGAGGTGAGGGTTTATTGATATCATTGCCTTTCCCTCTCTAATTCAAGCACTGATGAAACACTACTGATTTCTCTTTCGTGACTAACTGTGGTAGGTTTATATTTGGAACCTACTTTTCAAACAGTTGTTTCTCAAGGCGGCTCATATTGCTCAAGAGACAAAGACTCGAGACAAAGATTCAAGGAAACTGGGGGCAAAAGGTGCAGCAAGGATATCAATCTGACAATATTAGAAAACAATTAGGTCATTTTCGTAGATCAGGTTGGGGCTTGGGACTAGGCTGCTCCTCCCTCAGCAGTATTTTGCTTAGAGGGAGGAAATGGAGCAATTATCCTTGGACTCGGGGCTTTTTTCTCTGGGGGAACGTGCCAGAACAAAGTTCCGGAACCTCTTCGACAAAATTCTTTTTAAAATGTTTAAAAGTTCATGAGTTTTCAGTATACAGATTGAAACCTTCATTTCCCTCTTGAGAGTTCCGGCACCTCCCCCCCCCCCCAAGCCCTACTTGGACTTCTTGTTAGGGTTGCGAACACCAGCTTGGGAAATTCCCAGAGATTTGGGGGTAGTGCCTGGGAAGGGCAGAGTTTGCTGAGGGAGCCTAGTGGGATGTGTGTGCCCTTTGATGCAGCCATTTCCTCCAGGGGAACTGATCTTTGTTGTTTGGAGATCAGTTGTAATTGTGGGAGAAATCCAGGCCGCACCTGGAAGTCAGAATGGACCTCCCTTAATTCTGTGGTTTCAGGGCAAGTGGCAGTTAGAACAGGTTCTTTTTGATAAGGAAGGGGAAGCTATGCTCCCCACGGCTTCTCATTCTCTGGCAGATGGCTGGGGCCAGGCACAGCTTCCGCTTGATAACATGTTTGACCAAAGAGGGAGTGGGTTCCCTTAGTCCTCTGGTCAGTGGCAAGGTTCATAGTGTCTTCCTCTTCAGTTCTTCAGGCCGAAGGTAGAAGTTCTATTTATCTTTCTGTTGAGTGCAATATAGGGATGGCAGCATCCACGTGGGATCTGGGGATTCCCTGGAATTACACCTCATCTCCAGACTATGGAGATCAGTTCTCCTGGAGAAACAGATGCTTTGGAGGGGAGGTCCCTGTCCTCCCCGGTTGCTATTCCCAAATCTCCAGGAATTTCCCAACCTAGATCTGACAATCCTACTCCCTCACCCCCTACTAGGGTTGCCAAATAATTCTTCGCTGGGAGTGGGGGGCTCCCGGCCGGCGTCAGGTGAGTGCGCGCGTGCACGTCACCCGAAAGTGACGTAGGCACGATGGGCACGCTGGGGGCGCGGCCACGGCCATACATAGTTGAGTTTTCCCTTGTATGGCCGTGGCCCCGCCCCTGGCGTGCCCGGCGTGCCCACGTCACTTCCTAGTGACGACATGCCGGGGGCGGGGTTCCCCCCGGGGCCCGATTCCGCCGCGGCGGAAATCGGGCCTCCAAAGCGGGGGTTTCCCCGCCCCCCCAGCCCTATTTGGCAGCCCTACCCCCTACTGGTGCCCGGTGGGGGGGAGCCTGGCAAACCTAGAGCAGTAGTTTTCAAAGCAAGAGTACAATGAATGTCAATCAATTATGAATTTCTTGTTCTCTAGGAAACCTTTCTGCATTGATTTGGCTCCTTGCAGAGGATTCTGGATTTCACCTTCAGTTTCCACAGGGGTGCTCATGTCAAATGGAAGTAAGTCTATGCTCACAACAGTCCCATCTTACTATGCATTGCAAAAATAAAATTGGAGGTGATAAGCATGGTGATAAGCAGACAGCTAGTTCACCATTATTAATGTCACCATGGACCCTCTGATAAGCTTCTTAGGTATTTAGGTTGGAAATCTGTTTTGTTTTACATTAATGGTTTCCTGCATATATTTATTTAGACTCCCTCCTGCCCCTCCTTCCTGTCACTGCGTTCTTAGGCCAAGAAGTGATATGGAAGAGACAATTATTTTAAGAAATAGCATATGAAATAAAAGTTGCCCCATCCTTGGCCAATTATCAGTATGTTATGGATAAATAGCTTCCCGTTTCTCTTAAAAACAGAGTATCTTTATAGTGACAAAAGAGAGGGAGAATTTTTTCAAATATAACTGCTTCATTTGCCGCTGAAGCAGCTTACTTTACAGTGAGTTGAGCAACTATATTGCCACAATACTTTGTTTACTCCTCTCATTAAAACTATTGCTGTTGGTTCTAGAATTTGGATCTTTACTAACAAAGCCCCCTCTTCAGCGGGTTTTTCCCCCTTCAGGGGGAAGTTTCCCTATCTGTGTCTCAAATATAGAATGTACATTTTATTTTGAAGCCGTTTGTATCCTGCTCTAGCATTCACAAGTGATGCATTCCAGATAAAAGGCAGGTGTACTAGCAGTGAAGATTGCCCAAGGTCTCATAAAATTGTTTAAGAAGAATCCAGTTTTGCTTAGTAAGGCTGGCTTGCCCCAATCAGAGTGTTTGTACTGGTAAGTTGTCTAACCAGTTTTTGCAGGATTGGCAAAGAGCAAAGTTCCTCTTTCACTATGAGTGTTATCTGAGTTTCTCTTCTTACTTTTTCCTCTGTGTTCATAAGTTTAAGTTTTACTGTTTTTTCTAGCTATTAAATGAAATCCCTGTGAAATTACCAAACGGAGCATCTTCATAAATAAAGTTGGAAGAGCAGACCATGTTAGAAAGTTGTCTTTATTTATTCATTTTAGCGCTGACAACCAGCATTGGAAAACAAGTGCTAACAGTGGGTGAGTTTCTGGTTTGTTTTTTCCCTCCTGACTACATGTTTAAAGAGACTTTAGAAGTCATCTTCCCCTGTTCAATTAACTCATAGTATTTGGATGTTTGATAGACTGTGATTTTAAGCATGCTTTATTTGGGAAAAAAATTGAGTCAGTGGAACTACTGCCAAATAAATGTGTTTATTAGAATTAAGATATAATTTCTTATTTTTAATATCAGGGCCTCCTGATCCATCTCCCAAAAATTAAATTAATGCAGCCTGAGAGAAAAATGGATACAATGCAATCATATGCAGTTAATCCAGTATAATCCAACTGAACTCAGTAGGTATGGACTCTTCATAGGGTTACATTGTCAGGCAGAAAAAAGATATGGTTTTTAAGTCCATAATATCTTTTCTCTGCCAAATATTTAACATGTTCTTCATTAAGAAACATGGATAGTGGTTTGTAAGATGAAGAAGAGTGTGAATAGAATGGTCCCAGTCAAGTTATTAAAAACTGTTCTTGATAGCAGGTCGTAAAGAAAGATTTTATTCAAATCTGTGTTTTGCTGTACAAGGACAAAAATGAAACAGGATTATTCTAATGTAAACCCATTTTGCTATGACTACTGTGGAACAATAGGAAGGGGAGACTTTGGACCATCAGTAAAGTTACATTAATATAATGTAGAATTGTAGTAATCTGCTAATTTGAGTTGCAGCATAAAGGTAACATTTGGGGTTATTTTGAAAAAAAGCATAATAAATGGCTGCTATGAGAGTAAGCCCCATTGAAATAGGGAGTAAGCACGTATTTAGAATTGCTCTCTCTCAAAGTTTGTTTGAAGTTCTTGTTATATTGAATCCAGCTGTAAAGGAACAAAAATATTTATGATTAACATGAGAGATTTCCCTGTGCTTTGAACCCCTCAAGGGAGTGTGCGACGTAAGTGCATTGCTATGTGGTTGCCCACTTTTACATGAGTCTCAAGCACTTGTGGGCCACAAGAAGTGTAGAGAAAACTGAGCTAAGATTTCTGATCAACTCTATTTATTTATTTGTTTGTTTTATTTATACCCTGCCCTACCCCAGGAATGGACTCAGGGCAGCTCACAACATAAAACCAACAAACAATAAAAAATAAAACAATACATAGCAACAGCAGATAAAACCAAAATTACCCCAAGAACTTCCAGTGCCCAAGTAATATCCAGGACAGCAAGGGCACTGGGAAAGGGGTCATGGACAGGGGAGCCAGAATGGTTGAACGCCCGCTACCACAACCAAAGGCCTGGTGGGACAGCTCCATTTTACAAGTCCTGCGGAACTGTAAGAGGTCGTGCAGGGCCCTGATCTCAAATGGGAGCGTGTTCCACCAGGCCAGAGCATTAAATAATGACACATGAAGTTTGGTTTGTTGAAAAATATTACTTATGTAAAAAAGTCGATGGGATTTTTATTATTCTTGAACAATGATGAGCAAGTCTTATGAAGAGGTAGTTTTTCAAGGGTATTGGATTAGTGTCCCTGACACACTAACTACAGAGTGCAGTTGTTACTGAATAGTTCACATATAGTTGTCCCAGAAAACTGTGTACCAGTGAGGTAATTCTAAAAGAATGTCCTGGATGTGTTGTATGAAGGTATTTGTAAAAACAGGTAGAGGTTGAACAATGATGAGCAAGTCTTATGAAGAGGTAGTTTTTCAAGGGTATTGGATTAGTGTCCCTGACACACTAGCTACAGAGTGCAGTTGTTAAATAGTTGACATATAGTTGTCCTAGAAAATGTGTTGTAGGTATTTGTAAAAACAGGTAGAGAAGTACCTGGTATTGTTGGTATATTATAGGGAAGAATGCTGAGAGACTGCTCCTGATACTTCGGGGGGTGGGGAGTGATGATATCCACTCTATGGACGGTTTTAAGCTTTTTTAATTTGAAATTTAAATGTTTAGAAATGTTAGCAGTTGTTTGCTCATTTGTGCAAACTATTCTATTTTATTTTTAACTTTGTTTTTTGTTTTTTGGTTGGCAGTGCTGATCTACTCAACTAAAAAGTGAAATGAGAAAATATATTTGACACTGTTGAATACTGGGGTGAATGCTACCAGCTTTTCCACTAGTGAGAGAGGGAGACTCTTTTAGATTACCTAAAAGGCAGTGCTAGGGATCGTGGGACTATTACAGCAGTGAGGAAGGGAGCTGGGTAGATTGCATGGAAAAGATCCTCTTAAAACAGAACTGGAGATCCTTCAGAACTTTCTAAAATATATTTCACATGTTTTCAGTAAAAATGTCCAAACTGAAGACTAACATAACCTTCTTTTAGGTGGAAGTGCTCATCAAATCCCTAGATATTCCACTTATGAAATTGTCATTCCTCAAAGACTATCAGAGAAGCACTGGACTCATCTTCATGAGGTTTGTTCTCTGCCACATTTTTTTCCTTTTTGTATGACATCCTGTATACAACATTTTCTATAAAGCAAGCAAGTTTAATTACAGGCCTTTGTTCCAGTAAAAAAAGTTCATAGGATCAGGAGGAAGAATTGCTGCCTAGCATCCTATCAGATTCCATGAAGAAGGAGGAGGAGATTGGATTTATACCCCGCCCTTCATTATCCAAAGGTGTCTCAGAGCAGCTTACAAACTCCTTTCCCTTCCCCTCCCCACAACAGACACCCTGTGAGGTAGGTGGGGCTGAGAGAGCTCTGACAGAAACTGCTCTTTTTTCAAGAACAGCTCTTATCAGAACTACGGCTTGCCCAAGGTCATCCAGCCAGGTGCAAGTGGAGGAGTGGGGAATCAAACGCGGTTCTCCCACATTAGAGTCCGCACACTTAACCACTACACCAAACTGGCTCTCTACACCACAACACCACTACACCAAACTGGCTGGACATTTCTATGATGCTGCCAACCAACCCAGGACATAGTATAGTGCAGCAATGTATTTTAGCAGAAGAAAAGGGTTTTATACCCTGCTTTTCTGTACCCTAAGGAGCCTCAAAGCTGCTAACAATTGCATTCCCTTCCTCTCTCCACAAAAGGCACCTTGTGAGATAAGTGGGGGAGAGAGAATTCTGACAGAACTGTGAATGGCCCAAAATGACCCAGTAGGCTTCATGTGAAGGAGTGGGGAATCAAACCTAGTTCTCCAGATTAGAGTCCACTGTTCTTAACCACTACAACACACTGGTTCTATACACCTTTTGCCAACTGCATGTTCAATAGCTTTACACAGATGCATCATAATTCAGGATTACTTATCTTTATGTTACTCCAAATGTTATGTGTCACCCCAAAAAGGGGGGCTGTCTCCTATTTGATTTGGGGAAATTAGTGAGGGGAGTAACAAGCGAGATGCACTAGCAGTGTTTACGGGGATCTTTCCCTTAAGAGAACTCTTGAAATAACTAGTCCAAGGTAAAATAGAGATTAATTTTATTTAATTTATTTTATTTGACAGAAAATAAGAACGCTAATATACAAAGAGCACACAAGAACAGCACACATACAAGATCAATTTAGAAATTAAGGGAGTACCGGGAATAAGGGAGGGTGTTGGGGGAAAGAGCGGGAATCCACGGAGAGAAGACTGTGAAACAGCCCAGTGCTTCATGAAAAGGACCCAATCAGAATGGGAATGCATTGTCACTAGGCGCCCAGACAAGATATATAGCAATGGAGTTGCAGCTGCCTAGTTATAGCAAAAATGGGACCTATGGGCATGCTAATGTGACTGCCCCATGAAACAAAGAATTGATAAGATTAAAACAGTGAGTTTGGGAATGCTGAATGGGGTTTGCAGGAATTGACAGAGGGAACAGGAGATGTTCTTGGGAGGGTTCCATTCAGGTCTTAGAGTGCCTGGACTTCCCTGAAGGAATTAAAAGCTTACAGGTTGTAGAAGTACTTGTGTAGGGCAAGCACCCTTGGTTTTAGGACACCAATAGAGAAGTCTCCCCCCCCCGCCCCGCCCCCAGTGAGCCATAGAGTCCTCACAGGGTCCCTGTTCAAGTTTTAAGATAACTTGGATTTCCCCAATACCCCATGGGCTGTAGAATTCCCTGTGACTGGGCTTTCTCAAGTTTTAGAATATTTGAGCAGAGCAGAAACCAAGTTCACCTCACAAGCCATAGAGTCCTTGTGCAGGCTTTTATATATCCTTGGTTTTAGAATACCAAGTACAAATCTTTACGCTCCGACTTTGGGCTCCCCATTTTCAGTTCTTCCCAATCTCTTTAGGCTTTGTTGTTGAGCTGACTACTGGTTAGGCAGCTCCGCAGAAGGCTTCCACATTGATGATGAGAGGATTGAATCTAAGGGTAGCTGGGTTCTTTAAGGGGTGTGATTTTCTTCTTCGTGTGTAGTGTTGATGGTTAAAATGCCAAGAGATTTAAACATGATTTGGGGAATACGGATATCGCATGGGGACCCGGTCAGACCAACTATCCAATCGGGGACCTTGTCTTAAGAGGTCTTGACTGGCCCCACTTATGGAATTGATATAGGCTGTTAAAAACATTTGGATTTTTCAGATTGACATAGTACTCTTTCATTTGACACAACATGTATTCTCCTGGGGCTTTCTTTATCTGGCAGTTCCCGTAGGGTACCGGAACTGCACATGCACAGCTAGTTGCCGAAGCACGGGCAGCATATAAGATGGCAATTCCCAGAGTAAAGAGGGATAACAAAATCATATTTACCAGTCCCAGTTTGCATGGCTTAAAAGGAAGATGATTTTGAAAGGAAAATAGTTATGTATGTTCTACCATTCTCTAAGCGTATTGTACATGAATTTCTCAATATTTGAGGGCGGGAGGAAAGGAAAGGAGCAAAAGAAAAAAGGACCCCAAACCAAAAAATAAACTATTGTGCAAACAAAAATATTGCGCTCCCCTCCTTTTTTCTTTTGCCATTAGCAGGAGGGGCAGGTGTACCAAAGAACAATTCTATTCCCGATTTAAGGAGCCATGAAGGTTTATGATACGTCTATGAGTGGTAGCTCAGGTGCACAGTTCAGTGAAACCTGCCGGGTCTGGACTGAGGATACCTGTGTGGGTAGGCCATTTTAAATCCCCGAGGGTAGCTTCCTCTGGGAAAAATTAGTCTGAGCATTTGGCTCATTAGGGTTACCCTGATGACAACTGGTACGACACACTGGGGGTGGATTTTAAATATCAATAGTCGATTTTTTGGGGGAGGGGAGAGCTCTTACTTCGCAGTCCAGGCAAATCGCTAACCCTAACAGGTTTATAGATACCATGGAACCAGCTACATCAGCACAGTTATATGTGTGCCAGTGTGGTGTAGAGGTCAGCATGTTAGACAAGGTTCTGGAAGACCAAGGTTTGAATCCCCACTTGAACATGGAAACTTGCTGGGTGACCTTGGGCAAAGCACACACTCTCAGCCAAACCAACATCACGGGGATGTTTCATAAAACGGAGGAGGAAAGAACAATGTTGTAAGCGGCTTTGGGTCCACATTAGGGACGGAAGTAGAATATGAATGAACAATCAGTATAACAAAAAACTGGTTGCAGTTGGGAGGTCACTCTTCATTCCTTGCATAAGATGCCACTTGAGATCTATCAGCACAAGCCATGTGGTGCATCATTCACAGTGCTGAATATCTATAAGCTTAGGATGTAAAAATAATTAAAAATGATAACATACCATAATATTTTTATATTTGGCAGGGATTCTGGTGTAACACTCTATATCTAGCTAGATAAACTGTGTATTTTTCTTCTATTTATTTTTTTAAATAAAAGCACTTATTTTATGATGGAGTAGAAAATTACATTTTATATGATTTATTTTTCAGGAACATTTAGGTAATGAACTGTCTTACTTGATTCAAACTGGAAATGGAACTCACATCCTGAAATTAAAGAAAAATAAGTATGTCATATGGTATTCTAAGATCTTTTCAGTTTTTACTTTAGTATATTTTTTGTATTACTATTTTGTTGGAACAGTCAGTTGGGATGACAGAATACTTAAGGAAGGAAAGGGAATCTCATTCTTTTAAATGGGAGATTTTAGGTGGTGGCAGGGAGTGGAGGGCCTGGCCAGGAGATCTCATGCTATGACAAGAGACCTGCCCCCCCCCCTTCTGAACATGTAGGGTTGTCACTTCCCACAACTTGAACCTTAGCTGGCCCCATATATAGAGTGTGGTGAAGGGCTTCTCTTATTACTGTCTTCTCAGTATGAGGCACAGCAGCTCAGGTGAAAGTGTGATATTGCCAAGGTGCCCAGAGGAGAGCAAGCTAGCTGTGGAGAAGGGAGAGTAAGACTGCTGCCACCACACTATGGCCAGCTTGCTCTTTTCCTGGGTGGTTGCTGGGATTATCAAACTCCAGGTGAGGCCTGGGGTTCTCCCTGAATTACAGCTGATCTCTAGACCATAGCGATCACTTCCCCTTCAGAGGGTAGCTTCTGTAGCATTGCATGCCTGCTAACCATCTCTGTGTGGAAGCAGCATTGTTAGGGTAAGACTAGGCAGCATGAAGAGATGCCCAGGAGATGATAATATTTTTGTCAAGTCCCAAAGAGGAGTCTCTGATCCAAAAGACATTTAGATTTTAAGAATTTGCATCAAGTGTCAACTGTGGTATTAAGTTTTGGGTCAAAAGATTTTTTTTAGTGGTGTTCTCAGTTTGTCATTGTTCTTTTTACTTTCTTGCCTGTTGTTGATCAGGACAAAGTCTCTAGTTATACAGGAAGTTACACTCTTGAACTGCTTTCTGACTGTGGCCCAACATTCCAACAAAAAAAGGAAGGCCAGTCTGCTGTAGCCGTTCTCTGTTATTAACACTGCATGCTGTATACTATTTTAGTTCAGATGTGGTAACAGGATATTATACTGTCTCCCTAAAAAACGTAATTAAAAAATTGCTCTTGTATGGCTTGCTGAATTGTCTGTTTTTTTAAGTAAGCTTTCAATTCAGACATCATGAAATATATTATTTTTTAATTTCAGAAATCTTATTGGTGAAAACTTTATAATATTTACTTACATCAATGATGGGAGATTGAAGACAATGCCCTTTGAAGCCAAGGTACGATGTCTATGGCTGCTTACCTGTGGAGCTTTTGGTCTGGTTTTGTGACCAAACAGTAATGGGCATTTTGAACCATAGACACAATGTTGTTTTTCAGTCATCCTCCGAACATCCTTTCCCTGTCCTTGGTATGCTATTTGCTGTAATGCTATTTGCTATATTTCTGTGATGATGAGTCAGAGTGGGTTTTCCCACCATCTGGATGGAAAAGTTTGGATTTGGATTTCTGAACCACCACATGCAGAGTGCAATTTTTCCTCCATATCCCTTTATACCTGCCATTTGCACCACTGGAAGGGTTTTTGCCAGCTTTTTTTACTGGCACTTCCTTTATAACACTATAGGGATATAGCCACCACTGCTTTTTTTTTAAGACCAGAAGAAAGCCTGGGGGATGGGAATGAAGTGGGACAAGGAATTACTGAGGGAAACATAAAAGTATATTCCCATCTGGATGCTGTGTTGTTTCTGTGAATGCCTCTGCATTCCCTTTGGGCTGACCCCAAATAGGTACCACTAATCTTCAAAGCTTGGTACCTCATTTGCTAAGACTCTAGAATTCCAGTTCCCCACAGTATTCATTTGAAGAGTATGTGTTTTTAGGCACATATGGGCATTATCCATTCAGAGGAAATGCTGTCCATTGATATATGAGTATGCAGGCTTTATCCTAATAATTAAGAAAGAGCCAGCTCACCAGACTTCCAGCAACACAAAACCAGAATGCAGTAGCAGAATTATCTTTTAATTAGTTTTCTGAGTTGCCTGTTCTGTTTGTACCTGTAACTCTCAAAGGACTCCATTGAACTCAATGACAATTTCCTTCCACACTGTCTGAATACTGTGCCCTATGATTGCAATACTAAGCACATTGACTTAGAAATAAATTTCAGTTGAATAAATTTAATGTTGTAACCTTAGGTCATAAGTTTCAGTTGAACTACCTTCATTGTAAATGTGTTTAGGAATCAGTTGCCAGTTTGTGTAAGAATATGTTTGTCTCTGCCAAATGACAAGTTGAGGCTGTCATTGCATGAGAGAACCACCATGTTTACAATGTTAATTGGTTCCAGACTCATTGCTATTACCATGGAGTTGTTGAAGGAGTTGCTGACTCTCTGCTTGCTTTCAGTACCTGTGATGGACTTAGGTATTATCCTTTCTTTTTCACTGTATCTTTATCTTGATGTTTTTTTTATTTGCCAGAGAAAAAGGAAATTTTATTTATTTATTTAGCTACTTATACTCCACAGCTTAATAGTCTTGTAAAGCATTATGAAACCAGAGATTAGTTGAGGGTAATGGGATCCAGTTTTAAAGTCCAATCCTAAATAGGTTTAAACCTCATTATATTCAGTGAAACTAACTACCGAGAATGTGTCCTGAGAACTGCAGCCTTAGACAATCAAATCATGTCTGTAATTCTGGCATACTGTTCTAAGAGTTCATTGTACATTTTAAAGCATAGGTTATACTTATATGTTTAGATTAAAGTAACTGAATTGACAAAATCTCTGTGTACGTGTATATTTGTATCTGACTGGAATACAAAGTTCATTTGTAGATTTTCTGAAACTTGAATGTGGACCAACGTGTTCAGAGATCACAGTGTATGTTATGGCCTATTAAGAAACTGATTTACTGACCAAGTTAAAGTTTGTGTGTGTGTGTGTGTGTGTGTGTGTGTGTACAGTTCCACTAAATAGTATTGCTGTAAGTTATTTAGCAATGATGACTTGGGGTCATCTTGTTTGGAAGGAAGGGAAACTTGAATGAATAAATTGTCTTTCTTTTATGGTTTCAGGGGAGTCCTCCATATCGGAGGCAAACGGTATGGCATGGAGCCAGTTGATGGATCAGATCAATTTGAACACTTTTTCTACCCAGTAGAAAATTCTCCTCAAGACTCTTTTCTGTGTGGTGTGCAAAATAATAGCCTATATCATCATCAGCAGAACACAGAGGCTTTTCTGAAATACACAAATATATCACATGGTCATTTTAACAAGGATACCATTCTACGGGTAAAAGGAATTCTTGGTTTTCAGAAACTGTATTTGTTTCCTAATCTAGTTGTTATAGCTTTAGTAATTGTCTTTTTGGTTTTTAGTGGAGAGTTGTAACTTATTTCCAATACAGAAGGGGGGTCTATGCCCTATTTCCATAATTAAAATAATGCTTTGGGAAAGGGGCCAGTAATAATTTTTAAAATGAGCTGTGTGTCTTGAGCTGTGCTGATGTCACATAGATTTAACTTTATATATTCACAGCTTGAGTTGAGTTTGTTTATTTGAATTTCTTGGTTTAATATTGTTGAATGGGACTGTTGTGCAGAGTGTTTCATCAATGAAGAATTCTCATCTGTGTTGAAAGAAAGGCATGTGCCTAGTAATATTTTAGACAAATAAGCACATGCAATCAGACTTTGCTGCTGTAACATCATTTTTTCTGACATCGTGCAGCCAGCTGATTCATTTTCACTAAGACATTAACATATGTTGATGCAACCAGCATCTTGATTTGCCCAATACAGTGCAGCACAGCAGTCTCACACAAAGACCTTACTTTGTCTCAACAATGAGGAGAGGGGAGGATGGTGGAGGTGGGCCAGAAGTCAGGATTCACGGCGGCTTCATTATGCACCATCTAACAGCCTTCTGGATCAATCAGGCATAGCTCTGATCCGAGCATACTTATTTGGGTTTGCGTTCAGGGATATCTGTGGAACTGGCTTCCACTGTGCAGATGAGTCTTATCCAAAGAACTATGAGTGAAATAGCAGTCTTGGATCTCTGGTCCTTTTAATCTAAAAGTGGGTTCCCCCCCCCATTTGCTTCCTCATACCACTTCCTTCTCACTGATCAACCGAGATGAAGATAGAAGTGCTCCTTGACCACGGCAGGTGGCTGTGGCAGACACAGCATTTGAATTGCCCATAGGAGCAAACAGGAGCACAGATGCAAGTGCAGCAGCTGTCCATGTGCAGCAGCTTCCTGTGCTTGCTGAGAGGGCGGTCCATATGCTTATTCCTGGTCTCTGGATTGGCCTAGTTCTCATGGAGTACTGTAGCCTAGTTCTCACTGAGTTGGTAAAGTTGTACAGGAAATGAGTCACTTCAGACTGCAAGCTTACAGGATGGACTCCTCACCTGTGGGGGGAAAACCCTGTAAGTAGGGAGAAGGCTATGCCAGAACCCTTCTCATGGACTTCTGGTTTTTCTGTGTACAGGGGGAAAAAAATTAATGGAGGAATATTCAGTCTTATGAGAACAGCTTGCTGATGTGATATACAGGGTGGTATATATTTATTTATTTATACCCCGCGCATCCCGCGAACAGGCTCAGGGCGGCATATTAGTTTAGCACTGTGTGAACATCGTACTGCTAATGATAAAAGCAGTTCAGTGATGACATCAGTCTGGGGGTGGGGGCGCTCTCCCTCGCTGGATGTCTTCAAGCAGAAGCTGTGTAGCTATTTTTCAGGGATGCTCTAGTTTCGCATTCACCGGCGTTGAGCAGGGGCTTGAACTAGATGCCCTATAGTAGGGGTCCCCAGTATGATGCCCTTCCAAACAAGATGGACCCCAAGGTGCCCTCTGACACCTTTCTTGGCACCTGCCAAGTGTTTCTAGAAATTAGGGTGGGGCCATGTGGTATTCCTGCCCAGCAGGGCTTCTGAGTAGTCACTGGAGATCTGATTGGCTGTGCACATTAAAACAACACTGTTTTGGTGGCAGGTACCACTATACTGTTGGCCTTCTTTTTCTCACTGCTCTTTCTCAGTGTGTTTTTATAAATTACTCCTCTTGTCCCCTGCACTTGGCCTTCCTTTGTGTGTGGGTCTGCCTCTCACAGCAGCCGTTTTGTGGTTGGCTCCGCGTCCCATGAAGACCATGGCCCTTTCTGCACCCATATTTTGCCTTGGTTTCTGAGCGCATTCTATTCTTCCATTCTGCATTCCCTTCCACTTCTACTTCGTGTTGGGGCTTTCTCTTGTTTCTGCATTTGTTTTACAGTAATCTGCATTCAGACAGCTTCCAGCACACTGTTGCCCTGCACCTACCCAAGCTCCTTTTGCTGCAATTCTTTGTTCTCATCCACTTTCAAAATTGCTAATCCTTTCTAAAGTAGAATTGTTTCTGGGGTTATTTAAGTGCTGCCCACTGCCCTCCCCTGTTTCTCCCTCTCCCTCTTTAGGTTGACTCTCCCTCCCTGTTCTGTTTTCTTTCCCTCCTCCTCCAAAGACAAAAGAGGATGTGTCCTCCCGCTCAGGCAAACTTTAAAATGGTCAGAGAGATCATAAGGAATCTGTAAATGTAAAGGACTAGGGGATTCCCTGCTCCCAAATGTGTCAGTCTTGCATCTGTGGGCCTGGATTTTTCCCTCCCTTCCCTTTCTTTTTGCAGAATCATGGAGGGAGGGAAGGAGGGAGGGAGGGGTTGGCAGCCAGTTAGTTAAAAAAAAAATGTGGGTTTTGTTTGTAGATGCAGAATGTGTCCAAATCCCATCTATTGTGTCCAAATTCTGAATATGCCCACAGGCTCAAAGAGATTGGGAACCTTCCTACTTTATGATTCTTTATGAATCTTCCATTTTAAAAGAAATTCACAAAAAACTTAATAGCACAAGTTAATCTGGTCAATTATTTTATTCCTTGCATCTCTGGTACCTTTAGAAAAGAAATGTGGAATTGTTTTGAGCAGGCTTTGTTTATTTTAGGGAACTCAGTACATCACTGATAATGTGATATATAAATGTTTCTTTGTTCCAATTTATAGAGGAGACGTGCTGTGCTGCCACAGAAAAGCTATGTCGAACTATACATGGTTGTGGACAACAAGAAGGTAATCTTTTGAAACTCAGTAACATATTGGTGTAGTATCTAAACTTCCTACCCATGAACATCTTATATTTTGAATTGTTTCAGTATTTGCAGAAACAAGAAGATGTGGCAGCTGTAAGCAAGGAAATAGTTGAACTGGCTAATCAGGTTGATGCGGTAAGCCATCACAGAATCATTATTACGTGGGACAAGAGTGCAGTAATGTTTTTTCAATTACTTTTGTAGTGGGATTATAGCATGTTCCAGATCTATCATTATTCAGGTCTCAGTTTCACAGCCTGCTTCAGAAAGGGTTGAATTTTGCCTTTATGTGGGTCACCATTTTGTTCGTTTTCAGACTCGAATTACCGTTGTTTTCATTAAACATTGTGCCTGAAGAGCACTCAGAACTGTAAACTCTGGGTCTGTTTGGAACAATTTATTTAGAAGTGTATAGAGATGATGGCATTCTACAAAAATTAATAATGATTGTAATTGACAACTCTTGCAAAAATTATATAATGCTAGTATCTTCTAGCATCAATCTTTGCTAGATTGATCTTTGCTAGATAAGAGTCAAAAGGGGAAGGCCAATTATTTTTTATCTGATCAGCATTTTCTCTCCTGTATATACAGCTTCATAGTACATGTTATTAGTCATTCTCATTAATACATATACAGATAAGGTGGGATGCAGTTGTGGCACTTTAGTATGTCTTATCAGGAATGACTTGAAATGCATGCATTTGTATACATGTTGGGAAACAGTATCCATACAAAAATATGCAGGGTTTGGGGAAATTGGCATCTAATCAACTTACTGATGCCCGTACAGTAATGACAATTGTGTATTTGCAGATGTTCAGTTCTTTAAACATACAAATTGTCCTAGTTGGACTGGAGATATGGACTAAAGAAAACTTCATAAATGTGGATGCTGGTTCAGCTGGAGATGTATTGAGTGAATTTGCAGCTTGGAGACGAAACACTCTCATGAAGCAACCAAGAAATGATGTTAGCCATCTTATAATGTAAGGAATGGTTCCCTCACATCAGCCAGTCTGTGGTTGCAAACTGGACCTGGGATCCTGAGCTTTAAAAAAGACCTCAAATTCTGCAGCTGATATAAAGAATGCAAATTAGAAGAATGTGCCTAAGTATATTTCATGCATATGTTTGATAAACTTTCAGTGCAATCCTAAACAGAATGACATCCTTCTAAGATTGCTGACATCAGTTAAGTTAGCACAATATAATTGTGCTTAGTATTGCACTGTAAGTATACTTTTTGTGTGTAATTTGTATTTTTTTTCTTTCAGAATTTGAAATTTTGTGTTCAGAGGACTTGTGTACGTGTGTGGAAGTTTCTTGTTTTTTTGGGAATTAAAGAATGTTCATTTTATAATCCGAAGAAAAAAGGGATGAGACCAAAAGCACAGAGGATTGGCTAACGTGTGTTGAAAGGGGGGGTACATCCTCCCCTCCTCATTGCCCTGGCTACTAGATTCTAAATCCCAACTGTATATATTTATTTACATAGAAAATTTATACATCACCTCTTCAGGCAGAGAACTGTTCAAGATTGTTCACAAGATTTAAAAAATGCTACAATAAAAGACAGACATAAAAAGAGTATTAAAATATTAAATATTAAAATGATCAATATTAAAACAAGTCTCAAAACCACAACCCATCAAACAGCTCTAGGCTAGAAGCAGACCATTGAAACAGCTAAGAAAGATGTAACCCTTCCATTAAACATAAAGAGAAATGTTTTGTCCTTGCATCCAGAGGACAATAAAGTAGGTATCAGTAGGTTTACCAGGTCACAGTAAGAGGATTTGGGGGGCATTCTGGGGATGGGTGGGACGTTGCGTGCAACACCCTCGACCGTCCTAGACAAGACTGTCCGAGATGGACCAATGGTCTCACTTGGAATTAGGCAGCTTCATATGTTCATACTTCAGTCTGGATGTTGAGTGAGTTCATATTCTGAGCTGAGATTCCTTCATGTTAGAATCACAGAATCATAGAGTTGAAAAGGGCCATACAGACTATCTAGTCCAACCCCTGTCTCAATGCAGGATCAGCCTAAAACATCCCTGACAAGTGTTCATCCAGCCACTGCTTGAAGACTACCAGTGAGGGGGAGGTCACCACCTCCCTAGGCAGCTGGTTTGACTGCTGAACTACTCTTACTGTAAAAAAACAACAACAAAAAACCTAATATCCAGCCAGTTCCTTTCCACCCGTAATTTAAACCCATTATTGCACATCATATCCTCTGCTGCCAACAGGAAGAGCTCTCTGTTCTCCTATAAGTGACAGCCTTTCAAATACTTAAAGAGAGCAATCATGTCCTTCATCAGCCTCCTTTTCTCTAGACTGAACATTCCCAAGTCCCTAGCCTTTCCTCATAGGCTTTGGTCTCCAGGCCCTGATCATCCTCTAAATAGCACAAATAAACCATGCAAACAGTTCCAGCCTCATTACTCAAACTCTGTTCTTGCACCGCAGAGGGAGACAGTCATTTGGTACAGCAGTTGGAATGGCTTTTGTTGGGACAGTTTGTAGCCGGGATTTTGGAGGGTCAATCAGCACTGTAAGTACACTACATTCTCATACTGGTCTTTTAAGCAGAAGATATATATACATGAACACCTCTGTTCAGCCATGTCTATTGAATCTTGAAAATTTGCCTTGGAGTTATTTATTAGAGACTTAGTCAACAATCACTGTCTGTTACAAACATATGCTTCTTTTATGATGTTTTAACACACTGGCCCAATTTAATACCTTTGGCCTAACTCTGAAGCATGACTGGGCTTCATTCAGGGACCGCAGAAAATGTTTGACTTAATAAAGATATTTGGTCATAAAACCAAGAGCAAAAATAAAATGGCAAACTTTTCCTGGTCATAGTACATACTCATTGATTTTTGTGTAGATGCTCATGCTATCTGCAAGAGAAAAATAAATAAATGGATTTTCCCATTTTTGGCACCAGGGTAGCCTAAATTGTAGAGCAAAAGATGCCAAACTCCATGATTTGGATTAATTATGTAAATTAAATGTATCTGTATGATCAGAGTTGCATACAAGTTTCTCCCCTCCATTAAAAAACCCCACAATAAACCTGTGAGATAGAAGAAGCCAAGGAAAAGTGACTGGCCTGTGTTCACCCAACAAAATTCTTGAGCATTCAGACTCAGTCCGGCTCTTCAGTCACTGCCCTGGCACTCATGATTTACATTTTTAGACTCTTACTTTACTTACTTTAGAAGTGAACGTTGTGTCGTGGGGTGCTAGACTAGGATCTGAATGACCAGATGCAATCCTCACTGTTTCATGAAGCATGCTGGGTGACCTTGTCAGTCACAATCTCTGTCTACCTCATAGCATTATTGGGAGGATAGAATGGGGAAGGGAGAATCATGTTGGCTGTCCTGAACGTTTTGGAAACAAGGTGGGGAAAGATGTACTAGAGAAATAAATGACTCCCAGTTTGGGTAATAATTAGATGATACTGGTTTGTTACAACATTCCCCATATGCTATATTTGAAATATTTTGTGGTTGCTATTATTTGTCTTTATATTTAAAACGTGTAATATAAGCATCTTAATTTAATCTGTTCTACTGCTGTAGATGAAAATTAATCCTGCCACTTTAGTCTATGCAGAGAAGCAGTTTCAGAGTACAACTTATATGGTTGTTCCCAGGGCTCATTTCTTAGAAAAAGAGGTGCAGGAGTTCATTAGCATAATTTATTTGCATATGCCACACCCCCTAACATCACTGGAAGTGTGTCAGACGGTGGGAGAGCTTGTACCTGAATAAATCTTGGTCTTAAAGGTGCCACTGGACTCTTTGCATTGGACCTATGGGGGGGGGGGAGAAACATGCAGATCTGCCCTCACAGAGAGCCTCTACCTGAATAAGTCTTGGTCTTAAAGGTGCCACTGGACTCTTTGCATTTCTACCTATGGGGGGGGGGGAGAAACATGCAGATCTGCCCTCACAGAGAGCCTCTACCTGAATAAGTCTTGGTCTTAAAGGTGCCACTGGACTCTTTGCATTGCTACCCACGGGAGGGGGGGAACACGCAGATCTGCTTAGCACGGCCCTGCGAAGACAGGGTGGTGGTCGGGGAGGGCTTTCCAGGGCCCTGTGCTTCAGCACGGCCCTGTGAAGCTGAGGGGTTGGGGAGGGCTTTGCAGGTGGGCCTGGAAAGACAGGGGGGTTGGGGAGGCCTTTCCAGAGCCTTGAAAGGCGGCGGGGGGGGGGGAAGCATAACTTACCTTACTTCTTTCTCCTCCCGGACGGCTTGCTACATATCCCCACCCCCCGGCCTCCTCTCTGCCGGAGAGTTGCTCCGGTGAACTCCAGGCCGAAATGAGGCCTGGTTGTTCCACTCAAGAACATAGAGCAAAGAACAAGGACTTTCATTCCATTCACTTCTATGGATTAAGGGAAAATGGGCTATGGTCAGTGAAAATGGGGAGAGGAGACCAAGCTGCCCCTCTCCTCAGTTTCAACCATGTAGGCCCTGTGGTGAGGCAGCAAAATTGTCACCTGTGCTGTGCCAGCCCTGAATGTAAGAAAGGTGGGGCTGTGGATTTGTGGTAGAGCATCTGCTTTGCATAAGGAAGGTCCCAGATACAGCTAAAAAATCAGGTAGTAGATGATGTGAAAAACCTCTGCATGAGACCCTGGAGTGCTGCTGCCTGAGTAGACAATAGTGACCTTGAGAGACCAGTGGTCTGACTCAGAATAAGGTAGTTTAGTGTTTGTTGAAGCAAACTGGGCAGGTTCCAGGCCCGAGAAGTTTGCAATCTAAGACCAGGTACCAGAAACACTTTGCTGTCCAAAAAAACCAGTAGGCAATGTTGCTGCAGAAGTTTTTTATTATGTTTGCATCATGTCTGTTTGATCTCTTTGCCAGTTTAAGGATGGGAATGTGATTGGTCATGCTTCAATTGTTGCACATGAACTGGGACATAATCTGGGTATGAATCATGATGATAAAGGATGTCCAGGTTCCTACATTATGCACAGTGTGGCTAGGTAAGAACTCTTTAGGGTTTTTTTTAAACTTTGTTTTAATTTATAGCTTAGATCCTAACATATCAATCTTAGTTCCTTGATCTACCAGATGCCCAGCATCAGACAGTACAATCCCAGTACTGGTATATTGCAGAATCTTGTGTTGCAGTAGTATAATCCAGTCCTAAACTGGAGCAGGATACCCACTGATATAGCCTTGAATAGAACAACAGTCACTGTGTAGACCGTAGTGTAATCCAGGCGTGATCTTCCTTTGATAAAGGAACTTGTGTTTACTAGTTTTTCATCCAGTTACTTTCTGTATTCTGCCTATCACATTTTAATCTCTTCTTTCCTTTAACGAGCTCAAGGCAGCATAAATAACTCTCCCCAACTCTGTTTAAAACAATCCTGTGAGGCAGATTGGTCTGACAGTGAATGTGTAAGGTCACCCAGGGATCTTCATGGATGAGAAGGCCTTTGAATCCAGATCTCCCTTTACTTAGAGTACAAACAGATGACTTGGCCCTGCCCTTAAAATCAAATAAATAAATAAATAGCAGGCTTATGCAGCCTCAGTTTGCCTCCAGTTGTTCAGGCAAGGGACTGGTAGTTTAATCCTTCAACTTCCACTGGGTTTGCTTTCCAGAAATTGAAATTGAAATGCTAATAGGATATCGCAATTGGGGTTGGGGGTGGTTTCAAACAGCAAAACTGAGTGGAGGTGAAAACCATCTCTTCCTTGGCTACCCTAAGGCAAACTGAGGCTGCATGAGCCTAGTTTCCTCTTTGTGAAGAGACATGGGATGTTTCTGTCATTTGCTAGAGCAGTTAGCTTGACACTCACTAACTACTGTGCCATGCCACCTTCCTGTACATAGGTACTAGCAGAATATTTTCAGCAAAGACTAAAGTACTGTGCTGTGCTATATACTTTGGTCTCCCTCTCTAATGTCTATAACTTTCCTTCTTTTGCAAGAAGCCCAGGCTGTTCAACTACTTTCCAGTTTTTGAAAAGAGACATGTAGTATCCCAATTGTCTTGGTAGTAATACTTATAGCCACCAGATGGGTAAGGGGGTAGGCATAATTTGATTGGGCAGATAAACATGCCTGACAATATTCTGCTTTCTAGTGGGTTCAAGAACTTCAGCAGTTGCAGTGCCAATGATTTTGAAAATCTCATCTTGAGAGGTGGTGGAAGCTGTCTTCGAAATCCTCCCAAACCAAATGATATCTTCACAGAACCTGTTTGCGGCAATCACATAGTGGATAAGGATGAAGAATGTGACTGTGGTACATCAAAAGTAAGTATTTTTCATTATGCACATTTCTTGAGTAAATCTTTCAGTTGCCCCTCTCTCCTGGCTTGGCTTCCTGGAGCATCAAGTGATATTTCCAGTCCACTGCTGGTCCAAAATTAATGGAGCTGATGGGTGAGGATTAATAAAGATGAGGGATGATATCTTACTAGGCTATCTAGTTACTCTAGTTACTTGCACATGGGTTGTTTGTTGTGGTTCGGATGCTATTGGGAAGTGGGTTTTTTTCTACATAGCATCATGGTGCTTCTGTGCATCTCCCAGGTTTTCCCCTTCTTTCCTGTGTTTGTTCCCAAACCAGTTTGCTGCCAAAGCTGGAGTGACACCCATGTGGAAGAGAAAGTACCCACATCAGTGCCATTTTCCCTGCCCCTGGTCCCCTGCAGCAGCCATGTCATTCCCACCACCAGAGGGCTTCCTTTAAAAAAAAAATCAGCAATTGAATATCATTATAGTGTTATAATGTTGTCACAATCTGTCTATCAGGTTCTTTGAATTCCAAGGTTTGATTCAAAATAGAAGTCTCTAGCCTCCTCTGTTTCCGGCAGTCACAAAGCCTTTCTTCTTATATCTCTGCAAGAACAGGGGCTAGAAACTTACTTTTCAGGAAACTGGGAATGCAGAGAACCTGATAGACAGATTGTTGTAACATTAGAACACTGTAACAATATTCAATTGTCAGTCTGTTAGAAAACCTGAAAAACCCTCCAGTGGCATGGGGGGGAGGATGGCCATTGCTGGGGATAGGGGCATTTTAATTTTTTTTTTTATTTATAGCCTGCCTGTCTCACTAAAATTCAAGGTGGTTAACATAGTGTAAGTCAATGAAGCAATGTAATAGGATTAGAATTACAGCAGTCTGAAACAGTATTAGACATGATACGTTAAACACTGCAGAATAATTAGGTATAGAAACAATGCACTGAGTAGGATAATGCATACAGCAAACAGATAATACACAGTGGTATAGTTCACAGTCCCATTCTTTTTATAAACATGTCTTCCTGGGCCATTTTGTTATAATATTGCCATGTTTTCTTTATAAAAATGCCTACCTGACCTATTCCATTTTAGATAGTTTGAGGAATGACAGAAGTGTGGGAGCCTTCCTGTCCTTCTCAGGCAGGCCATTCCATAAGGTGGGAGCTACAACAGAGTGTAGGCACTTCCCATTTGCAGGATGGCACTTCCAGAAAGCTTTGCTCAGATGAGCAGAGCTACCCATATTATAGTTAGAAGTACAGGCTTTAGAAATCCTTGATTAATTCAACAAATAGTATCAGCAGAGATAAATTTTAAACTATTTTAGTCAAAAGCAGTGTTCCCTCTAAGCTGAGTAAGTGTGAGCTAGCTCACAGTTTTTTAGCTTCCAGCTCACACATTTTTGTCTCAGCTCTGGAAGGATGTGGCTCCAGAGTGAACTAATTTATGCAGTAGCCAAATGGCTTGCTCACAGCTTTAATGCCAGTAGCTCACAATGTAGAATTTTTGCTCACAAGACTCCACAGCTTAGAGGGAGCATTGGTCAAAAGTCAGTTTTCAAAGTGTTGGACTTAGGAAAGTCTTTCTAACTTTAGTTGCTTTTGACAGTTTGCCACTCTAATTGCCAATTGTGATGGATGGGCAAACCTCCTGCCCTTTCTGGGAGAAAAAGAAAGAGGACAAAACAACAACAACAAACCAGTCCCTTTTAGTTCTGTTTGAAAATGTGAGCAGAGCAGCTGGCAGCCAATCAGGATCCATGGAAGAGCTGGGGAAGCCAGATGGGACGGGGGAGTGAGAGAGAGAAAAGACACTGGTGGAATCTGCATTTGTCTTTCCCACCGGTGTCCCAGCCTTTTGACTCCTTCTTCAAAAAAGTTATCTACATTTGGTGTTGTTTTCACACCTGAACAGTGCTAGCATACTTTCCCACGTCCACATATGTTTATCGTTCTTTGGGGCAGCTCCACTGTCATTGCACCTTTGCACTGCTTTAAAAGAATCTTCTCCAAACAATATTCAAACAAGCATAGAGAAAGACGGCGGCACAGCAGCACGAAAATGATTTTAAAATGCAAATGCAGATTCGCCCACTCTCTCAGTTTTTAGTTAGACACAGGGCTTGCATCTCCAGAGTGATAAACTGGAGAGGTCCTGTCTCAGGAGACTTCAAAAGACTCAGCCTTTTGAGTGAGAACAGGCAAAAATAGTACAGGGGTGGAGACAGAATTTTGTCTCCAGAGAAGTGGGTTGGAAAAAATCTTTGGTAGGACACTGTGGTGTCTTGGAGTCTTGTTTCTGGGGAAGACTTGGTTGCTAACTGCTCTCTGTGCTCCTAAATAAACAACTCTAATCTTAGAAATGGTGGGCACAGCAGACTGTGTTACACCCGTTTCTATCCTCTTTTCTCAACCACCTTATCCCCCTATCCCTGGGACTTAATAAAAGTTACTGTTCTTTTTCTGTTTACATCATGGGTGCTGATTGTCTTACATTCAGAAGCCACGAGTTGAGTCTGACAGGTAGTGGGTCGGGGTGGAGACCGCACTGGTAAAGCTTTACCTCTTGCTACCTCTGTTTCATCATCATTTAAGACTCCAATGTTGATGCCAACTGAACTAATTTTCACAATAGGAGTGTACCAGCCCTTGCTGTGATGCTGCAACCTGCAAACTAAAGTCTGGGTCAGAATGTGCAGAAGGTTTATGCTGTGAAAATTGTAAGGTAGGCTTGAAATCCTTTTCCCACAAGTTTTATAAGCATCTTTCAATTGAGTGTTAAGATTAGTCTTAAAATGAATTCTCCATCATTCTGGGGCATTTTCTTTCTCTTTCTAAATTTGCTTTTAGTAATTTAAAAGCATAAACCACAGGTTTAGTAATAACTAAGCATGCATTGCCCATTATATAAAACAATCGATATACACACAGTTTCAGAGCATAGCCATGTTGGTCTGTAGTAGATCAGCTTGATTTGAGTCCTGTAGCCCCTTAGACCTGACAAATATCTGACAAAGGTAGGTTTGACTCTCAAAAGCTTATATCCCCAAAATCTTGTTGGTCTCTGAGGTGTTACGGGACTCAAATATAGCATATATTAGGGTTGCAAGGTCCCCTTATTGCTCTGGTGGGGGGATTTAGGTGGGGCATTCTAGGACGCCTCTGGTGTGATGATGTCACCCGGAAGTGACGTCATCATGCCGGGGACATCGCGCAGGGATGCTCCGGTTTAAGAGCAAAACTCTATAGTAAAACCATCCTAAAACCAGAGTTTTGCCCCTAAACCAGAGTATTCCCGCATGACATCCCCGGTGTGATGACATCACTTTTGGGTGATATCATCATGTCGGGGAAGTCACATGGGGATGTGGCTGTTTGGGGTCGGGGTTTCCCCTGCCAGCCAGCTGGGTGGCAGTGCGGAGAAGCCCAAAAAACCAGGGGAACCCCTGCCCCAACCTGTGGACTGGCAGGACTAACGTATATATACGGAGAGAGGAATGAGACTCAAAAGAGATTGTTGCATCCGGATTCATTTTGAGTAACTCCAAAATGGGGCAGATACCTTCCCCCGGGTTCATTTCGGCTCAGGGAAAATGGCCTTGGTGAAAGGCAGGACCCCCCTCCCACCTCACTATGTTCCTGAGCCAAAGAAGGCCTTTGTAGACCTTTAGAATGCCACTCCCCGTAGCTGCTGCATGGCTGCAGAAAAGTGATCTACTAATCTGTCATAGGCCCCTAGACAGCTTTGAAAGGACATTAGACAAAACCTATATGATAACCATTGATCTATTGGCTTTTATGATTAAATGGAACTTATAGATACAGTGTAGCCCTGAATACCAGTGCTGTGGAGGAGGCTTTGGTCTCTCTACCCTGCTTGTAGGCTTTTGGGAGGCTTCTGGTTGGCCTCTATGGGAAAAAGAATTTTGGATCTTAGGTTCTTCCTGAGTCTTCCTCCCCCACAGCTGTCTTTCAAATGGAAACTTCCTCAGAGAGCTTCCAGCCTTCCCTCTTTCATATGACCTTTGGCTTAAGAGAATTCTGTGCTACTTCCTTGTTTGCTGCTGGTTTTAAGGATTGCTTGATTTTATGTTGTTTAGTACAAGGCATACTGTTTATTTTTATGGACTACCAGATTGGAAGGGTTTTTTTTGTTAGACTGGTTAGTTTTACTGAGTCCTTGGAACTTCTCATTTTATTTTTATGTTTGCCCCCCCCCTCCACTGCCATAGCAGTCTACAGATCTCCCCAAAATGCTGTTCTTGGAGCTCAGAGGACCCCCCTGGAACAGCGTGAAGGAAAATTGGTGAAACATCACCCCTTCCATTAGTAGAAAAATAGGATTAAAGTATCTAGCCCATTATTTCCTGCTGTTTCCCCTTCAGTGTAGCTAATAAAGGTACAGGTATCCCCTACAGTTTTGGGACTGGTGACCATAGTGGTGGGCTCATTTCTTAAAATCGGGCATCAACATTCTCCCTTTTCTTTTCCTTTCTAAAGCTGTGGCTGCAGGCATTTTTTCCTCCCATGACACTGTGTGTATTAATATTGAAGCAGTATTATGCTTATAAAATGAAAAACACACCTCTTTTTCTAGTTTAAAGTAGCAGGATTTTTTTTGGAATGCAGTGCAGGCCAAAAATGAACAGTTGTGATCTTCCTGAATACTGCAGTGGATCTTATGCCTACTGTCCAGAAGATGTGTTTATCATGGATGGCTATCCTTGTAACAATATGAAAGAGTACTGTTATAATGGAGTTTGTCAGAATTACGATTCTCAGTGCGAATCCCTTTTTGGAAAAGGTATGTTTTGAATTATTTATGGGCCATGTGACACATGAAATGCAACTTACTTATTTCAAATATCTTTATGCTGCCTCTCAAAAACATTTCTTGAAGTAGTGCGTATTAAAAGCAACTGAATTACGATTACAGCAGTCTCTGTGATCCATAGCAGAGGCTCATTAAAAACCATATACAATTACACAAGCAACAAACAAGTCAGTCAGAACTCAAGGAAGGAGATGTGCTTGTGCACAAACTCAAGCACTTTAACCATTTCCGAGCAGTCTGGGCAACTAAAAATGTCTTCATGTGGTGCCTTAAATTCAACAGAGTGACAGCTAGGCAAACATAGGAAGGAGGTAGTTCCGCAAGTGGGGCACAACAACAGAGAATCTGCTCTCTTGCTCTCTCTCTCTGGGCAGTCCCCACTTTATTTCAGAGAGTAGCAGAACAAAAGCAAGATCCGTACTGATGATCTTAGGCTTGGCAGGAAGGCAGGCAGCCTCCACCTTTGATTACTGCAGTGGGGCTGCTGTTAAAAACTTGGAAACTTCAGTTGGTCCAAAATGCAGCCATTAGTCTTTTGACTGGAGCTAGTGGATTTGAATGTACAACACAAGTTCTTAAACATCTTCATTGGCCTCACTGTGTTTGTTTCTGAGCTCAGCTTAAGGAACTGGTTCTTACCATTAAATCTCTTTATGTGTTGAGACCCTTGTCTCTCCTTGTTCGCCCTTGTATGATAACTGTGTTCTTTGGAGACTGTACCATCTCTAAGAGCTTTAATAACTGCCTCGATTCTAGGGTCACCATGTTCCTACTGGGAACATGAAATCTCCACACATACACACACCCCGGGTCTTTCCAGCCACTGTTCAGCTGGGGAAAAATGGGGAAACAGTCATTGGCATCCTGATGCACTGATGTCACCTCACTGGCAACATGATGATGTCATTCCCATCAAGTTGCCAGCAATGCTCAAAACTCCATGTTTACACCGGAAGTGATGTTGGCATGTAGTTTTGTGCTGGAAGTAACGTCATTGGCAAGGGTTCCCCAAAAGTGAGTCTCCTACTGATTGCCAGCCTCATTTCATTCATGGGCTTTTTCTGTATTAGCTCCCCTGTTCTAGACCTTCCAGAAGAGGTCAGAAAATAACCTCATTTTATTTATTTATACATAAACCCACCTTTCCCCTGCAAGGCACAACCCAAGGTGGATTACCCTACTTGACATGGACAAGTCCTTTACCCCAGACAAAAAGTTCCTTCAGGTCTTCAGGCACAGAGGAGGGTGAGGCCAAGCAGCTGATCCCTTTCAGCCGCTGAAGCTGAAGCTGTCTCCCCTCTGGCAGCCTTCCTTGCTGTCTGTCAGGAAGCTAGAAGATCGTGTTTTTTCGGAGAGACTGCACTGTGATATGAAGTTGCAATGCTTGGCTTGATTTTCCTGGTTTTTGTATGTCTTTACATATGAATCTTGTTCTTAATTTGTTTTAAGGTGTAAAATAGTGTGCTTGTTCATATTCCAGAGTGGGTTATAATAACATAAACTGCCTTGAGCTCCTCATAATCCTGTTCTTTACGAAGGATATGTTTTAATAAATAAATGTATGGGAGTAAGTGGTCCTTCATGGCAAAAAAAATTCCATGTAGAAAAGTGGTCATATTGAGAAAGGTGATTATTTTTTTAAAAATATATTACTTCTTTTTTTATAGGAGCAAAAAAAGGACCAGATATTTGTTTTGAAATCGCCAATGCTAAAGGAGACAGATTTGGCAATTGCGGAATGTCAGGACCAAATTTTGTTAAATGTACCCAGGCGTAAGAGAACCATTGTTTTTACTCTGTGCTTACCTTAAGTGTGTGTTTGAATACTTTCTTGTTTGGGAACTAAGTTTAGTTTACTAAGTTTTTAGTGATTTGTTTTTAAGAAAACATTTGAATGTTTTAAGTCAGAAGTCATTCTAATAGATCACTATTTCAACCCATATCAATAAAGTTGCCATGAACAATGGTCAATAATGATCAATGATAATGATCAGTACTGATCAATACAGTTGCCATGAAGTTTTATCTATACAATTAAATCATTTGAACCAATTAGCCTTGGAGAAAAACACCCTGCCCCTTTCACAGAAGGTTAATGACTACATAGTGATGAGCATCTTTCTCCTGAAGCTTACATCCAGAACCAGCAGGGTATTTTATGTATGACTACTGGACATGGCCCCTCATAGAGATTGCTCACATGGAACTGTTTTTCTGCATACCCAAGTGGAAATAAACAACCTGAGCAAATGCTGTAAAAGGAATGCATGCTTGTATAAATTTTACATTATGGGCTGTATACTGGTATTTATTTAGTGTGAAACTATTTATAATGGTGGTGGACATTTGTCTATCCCATTCACATACAAAGAGGTAGAGCCCTTGTAGAAAGAGCATGTGGGGCAATGAACCCGGCCTTTCCTCCCAGCCTGTTTCTCAGCCCATTTTCTCCATTCCCAGCCCATGTCCAGTATCAGAACTGAGAAATGTGTCTGGAGCAAGCACTAGCAAGCAGTTTGGACTGCAGAGAGCTGAGTATCCCCAATCTTTGTGCTCTTTTTTTATTAAAGTAATAACACATGCAGATCTCACAAACACACATCCTCCACATTATGTGAACAGTAGTGTAATGGTCTCATCATTTTTCTTTGACCATTGCCCTAGTCTTTCCCGCTCGTTCCCTTATGTTTGTATTGTAATTCATTTTTTGCAGTGATAGTTTGTGTGGGAAGCTTCATTGTACATCTGTCAGTCACGAGAATCTTCTCGAGATTTACATCCAGAACCAACAGGGTGTTTCATGTGCGACTACTGATTTTGACTTGGGATCAGATGTGCCTGATCCATCTCTGGTTCAGAAAGGCACAGCTTGTAAAGAAGGGAAGGTAAGATTCTTACCTGCTTTTACTAAGTACTATTGATGTGCCAGTTGTACTTCTACAAGGCAGATCTTCTCAGAATGCTGCCAACCCTTGCTTGGCAACAGGGAGGAACTTGGGGATGGGAACATGGGGGGGGTGTGCCTGGGGTGCACGTGCCATGATGTTATTTCTCAGGAAAGCTGGGCGTGACATCACATCACTGTAGGAATGACAAGAAACTATGGTAAAACCCAGGCAGTTTCCCCCAGAAACAATGTCACACTATGTGTGATGCATGGTGGTGGGCTCCGTATGGTGGTGGGCAAAAAGGGGTCGCTAATGGTGGCTCCTCCACTTGATCTGAGGCCTTCTTGCTCACTACACCAATTCTTTGGAACCACCTACCAGAAGAGAGTCAGATGGCACTCTCATTGCCTATCTGTAGGACGGCATGAAAGCCATCATCCGCCAGAGGATTCAGCTGGAGCTTCTTTTTGTGAATAATGCTGAGAACATGACTCAGGTGGGAAATGAGTTAATTTGGCCAGGCTTGTGTATCTATACTGAAGATGATTTCTGTGGGGTTTATACTGACTATATTGCTAGTTTGGCATTTGTTAACCAAAGGATAAAAACAGGTTAGAAATATTTTAAATAACTTCCCCATAGTCCGTTTCCCACTGCAACCTTCCTTGTCTTCCATAAAACTCTCCTAAAGTCAGGTTACTGGAGCCTCCAGTTCAGTGTGGGACGTGACACATGGACAGAAGAGGAACTAGCTGGAGGGAAGTGGAGGATCCCTGCCTCGTGAGAATGCAAAGTGCATTCCACTCACACAAGGATACCTTTGAAGTCAATCCTCTGTTTCCAGCATTGCTGTTTTGTATTTAGGACTGCCAACCTTTTTTTCCTGGACAGACTCCTGTGTGTTTATCACCTACACATGGGGGGAAAGTTGAGCAATTTCAGCTGTTTGGTTTCTGCACGTCATTTAGATATTAAAGGCCATGAAAGAAATAGGCTTGTTTATATGCAGGCTTATAATTAACCTGAGCCCACACTAGTAGAGCATGAATTCATGAACCATTGCTCTATTAAGGTATTATCTATTCAGAATGACAGTGCCTCTTCCAACGTCTCGGGTCATGGCCTTTCACATCGCCTACTATGTGATGCTTTTAACTGGATGTGCCAGGGACTGAAGCTGGGATATGAGAACCCTGTCCCCACCTTCAGCCAAGACTGCTTTGAGAGTAGGGTTCCCCTCTTATTTTGGTCTTAGCTTTTTTAATAAGCACCCCATTTTGCAGCCTAAGTGCCAAGGGGATCTGCAACTTGGGGAGTCTTATAAAGGTACCTGGGTTTGGCCATGACACTAGAAATTTTCAGGAAGAAGAGGAAAGGTGTGCTCGAATTAAAAACTGATTAAGTGCTATCTCCGTGGGGTCAGTGGCATATTGTTCTCAATAATACAAGACTTTTTCAACAAGGAGACATCACCCAATATTCTGACATACCACAGAGGTGACTGCCCAGCTGTTGCTGTTTCATTAACCAACTCCCGGTTTCTCTTTTTCTTTTCTTAATCAAGAAGGGCATCTTAATTTGCCCTCCAAACTGTTTCAGGAGCTATCTTGTCTCACCCAAACTATTGTGTCCATACAGATCTAGCTCACTTCAACTTAATTAAAGTATGTTAATTATGTTGCCTTGCCCAGGTTCTTTGTGCCCATGTAGATTTGGCTCACAGTAGCCTAATCAAGGTATTTTCCCTATTTTTTGTGCCAGAGTTTGACAGCAGTTAACTTTAAACCAGCCAGTGAGATTCAAACTTTCTATCTTGACCCAATCCAAAGCCAGGATGGCCAAACCCCACCTACCGTGGGGATCATCTATTCATAAAAGAAGGACCCCATGCCCTAACAAATTGTTCCTCAGATCTCCAGTCCTGATTTTTTCTGGTCAGAATGCTGGTCTCCTTCTGAGAACCCCTGTTAAATTCTGCAGTTTTTTTCTCTCCTTTTCCTCCTTGATACTCCTTGGACCTCCGCTGCATCTGCCCCTTTACCACTCCAGGCCTCAAGCCCAAGATTTAAGGTTATATGTTCCTTCCGTAAAGCTTCCTAATATCCTCTCTTCTACCTTCTATAAGTGTGCTAGTGTGTGCAAGTGTAGGTTTTTTACATTTTTATTCTTCTTATTTTCTTTTGTATATAATAACATTATTCATTTGTATTTACAATCACTTTCTCTCACTCTGTTCATAATTTTTGCAGGCCTGTGTTGATTTCAAGTGTGTGAATTCAAGCTTGCTTGGTTACAACTGTGATGTAGCAAACAAATGTAATGGCCGTGCAGTAAGTAAAACGATGATAATGCTATTGCAAGTAGGGAATAAAGGCACTGTATCTAGAGACATAAATCAATCCAAACTGCTGGGAGAAAAAACTGAACTTCTATGGTAACATGAACTACTTGCTATAGGAAGGGTAATATGAATAATTATATCTTGAATCCTGCCATTTGTTTTGAGAGATGCACTTACAGTGGTCTCAAGCCAATTTTAGGTCTGGAGTTGTAGCCTCTGATTCCGCAGAGTATTAGCTCATTATTTGATAAAATGAGCAGAAAGGTTCATCACTAAATCAGGATTGAACTTTGTTCCATAGCAAATGTGGTCATAGGTTTTGTGGCTTTAAGTCTTTTTCTTTTACCATCAAGTCAAGCTGACTTCTGGTGACCCCTAGTGGGGCTTGAAGATAAAGAACTTTCAGAAGTGGCTGCTTTAAGTCTTTTTGTGACATTAAGTCACAATGGCTAAAGATGATATGCTATTGAGAGAGGCTCATAGCACAGAATAGGGTTGCCAAGTCCATTTTAGCCCCCAGTGGGGGACTGGGGGGGGCGTTCCCGGAGGGAGTGGGGCATCCCTGATGGGTGCGTGGGGAAATGCCAGCTCCCTGCACTTAAAGGGGAGTGCAGGGAGCTGGAAGGCTTCGCACACCAGATCTCCACTTGGAGATCAGGTGCGCGGGAAACGCCAGCTCCCTGCACTTAAAGGGGCTCCTTTAAGTGCAGGGAGAAGGGAGAGGGGTAGCTACAGGTGTTGGGGCTTGGCTGGCTGGTGGCAGGTAGAACCCCCCAAAAAGCGGGGGACCCCTGCCAAACCAGGGGGTTTGGCAACCCTAGCACAGAATGATATTGCAGAATTTAGATAGATTGATAGATGATAGATATGCAAGCTTTAGCAGGGCACAACAGTTATATCCAGCTACTGTCATATATTCCCCAGATCTAGAATCTATTTTGCATACATGATTTCGAGGCCTTCTCATTCTGTGACCAGAACTGAATGCGCTTTGTGGCCATGTTTCTCCAGAAACAGCATCAGAAGGGAAGGGTCTGGTGTGGGAGGAGAAGATAAAAGAACCTGTTCCTTATGCTGTGGAAGGATTGACTGCTTTATTAATAATTAGTTACCAGAATCCAGAGTTTGTCCCTTCTACTTCAATGATGCCTGTAAGTCAGGAAACTCAGGGTGACAAGGATATTACAGGCCAGCCATGGAAGACTCCTTTCCACATAATCTATAATGACTTGGGGGAAACAACAGTTATTATTATGCAAACTTAGCTGATCTTCATATAGATTTACCAGTGATAATTAGACACTGACCATCTTATGAATGGTCAGTAATATATTGAGTAAACATACCCTTGCTTGTTATCCACATATAGAATCGCACCTTCTATTATCACTGTAGTTTCTAGGGATCATCATAAATCTAGGAACATTTAAAGATCTCCAAGGTAATCATTTGTACTGCTAGGTAGGACTTCTGGACTTCTTGTTCTGTTCCCATCAATCACTAACACAAAATGATAACCAGTAGCCCAATACCAAAGCTTATTCCATCCCCAAATAGGCTAAACAGTATACTGGTTACAGAATCAACATAATGTCGTTTATCAACTCATGGCTGCAAATACAAAACTCAATCAAAACACATATACCAAAACAAACATATTGACACAAGTTAGGGCATAAGACAGGAAACCTGAGCACTATTTGCTTCCTCTTTCCATGTTGACATTTTACAACACCATATCTGGAAGCTATTTAAGAATGTATTTCTGATCAAAAAGTGCTTGAGAATGTGAACATGCTAACAACAACCTCTTTGGTCTCAGTGGACTTATAACGCATCATGCACAGTTAGAACCATATCCATTGTCTCTTCTGAAATACTGCTTATTTTTTGACCATATCATACATAATTAAATTAACTGGAAGATAATATATAGGCAGAATAATGAAAACAAAGAATATTGACTCTGGAAATAATAAAAAATTGAATGTTCCCATAATTCTGTAATCATTGCATATTTTCATAATATCGCCCACCATTTTGCATCTTTTCTTTTTGCTTTTCATATAATAGGTGTGTAACAACAAAGGTAATTGCCATTGTGATCCTGGATGGGCACCTCCCTTTTGTGACAAATCAGGTTACGGTGGCAGTATAGATAGTGGCCCAACTCATATAGGTAAGAATAATAATTTTTTTCATTCTGTTTAATATCATAAATTGTCTGTTTCTGAAAAATGGAAGTTAGCACCTTCTACATGAGTCTGATTCTTCTTCGCTGCCAAGGAGTCAAATCTAGCAAATACCACCCCGAAATACAAATACTCTTTTCAGTAAGTGCACTGAAATAATTTAAGTATATATAGTATACATACTAGTTTCTTAATGTGTACAACTAAAGTTGCAATCCTGTGTACAGTTTCTAGGAAATAAATTTGCTTGACCAAAGTGAGATTTACCTCTGAATCCACATGCACGGATTTAAGCCACACATGAGAATGAATGTATTCATTCTTATTTATTTATATATTATATTTATTATATTTATACCCTGCCCTCCCAGCCATGGCCGGCTCAGGGCGCCTAACAACAAGATTCTTAGGGCATTCTTACTCCATGAATCAAATTCAACCATTCTGCTGAAGGACTGCTAAATCAGAAACCTAGCAGCATCCTGTTGTGCCCCATTTAAATAGGTAATTCTGGTTCATTTGTCATTTGATTTGTCAAGAGCCAGTTTTGTGTAGTGGTTAAGGGCAGAGGACTCTAATCTGGAGAACCAGGTTTGATTCCCCACTCCTCCGCATGCAGCTGCTGGGGTGACCTTGGGTCAGTCATAAGTTCTTTCTGAGTTGTTCTGTCAAGGGCAGTCCTCAAAAGAGCTTTCTCAGCCCCACCTATCTCACAGGGTGTCTGTTGTGGGGAGAGGAAGGGAAGGAGATTGTACGCTGCTCCGAGACTCCTTCAGGTAGTGAAGAGCAGCATATAAAAACCAGCTCTTTTTCTTCTCCATTTGTTTTGTGTTTTGATCTGAGCAGTGTATACAGGTACTGTATACAGGTGCTGTGGAGCTAGTATGATGTTTAATCTGTCTTATATGTTTTAAAAGTATTGGTATAGACTTAGTATTCCCTCCCCTTAGGTTGCCACTGGCCTCCCACTGTGGTGGGAAGTCTCACGCCGATCACTGCTGTTGTCCACCACCACTCTGAACAGCAGAGGAAAAAAAATAAAAATGCTCCCAGCCTATGTGGGAGGACATCATTTCCTGGAAGTGATGTTGTCCATGTCGTCAACGTCACGTGCCTGTGTGTCCCCACCCCTCAACCCTCTTACTGGTTGACAGGCTCGGCCTGGCAACTCTGCCTCCTTGTACCTATGCACAAGTATCTGAGAGCTACCTGCCCTGAGGGCACATGACATTATTTCTTTTACACAGAACGTGTACACTTTGACTTCAAACTTTTCCTCTGGTTTTAGCATCAAATGTTTATAATCTGTCAGAAGGCTCCTAGAAGCTAGTGTTTTCCTAAAACCACAACCCTAGTGTGTGTGTGTGTGTGGGGGGGCTATTTTAGGAAGACATGTTCCAGAATAGATCTTGTTATCACCTCTCTCTTTGGATGCAGGGGTTCTTCCAACCTCCGTTTCCCTGTATGAGTGTTTAGCCATATTGAATGTTTTTGATTTGTTTGACCCACAGCAGCCTAATAGATCTTTGTTTCTTTTTCATATCAGTGCAAATAGCTGCATTAAATATAGGTAGCTTAAAGTAGTCATTCTTTCCTCTGTTCTCTTTCAAGAGTAGCTTTTAAAGATCCTTTCATTTCAAGGGTGCGTATGTGCACGATTATTGCTCAGTGACCGAGTGCAGAATTGTCTTCACGTCTAACAAAATGCAAATATTTTCAGTTGATCCACTAATCTGCCAGTCATCAAATTTGGGAGTAATCAAGTGATAAATCAAGTCATATAGAAAACAAATTGCAGCCCAGGGTATGGTTTGAATTCAAATGATGCCAGTATATTGCTGATGCTAAGCAGAATTCTAAGTACGGTCTGGGTGCTTAGATGGCAGGCCACTAGTGCACTCTGTATACCTTCTTGAATCCATTGGATGCAAATGTATGTGTGAGTATCCCTTCAAGTATACATATTCTTGGATTGCTGTCCTGTACTGAACTAACTTAGAAGTAAATATGCATAGGAATGTGATGTAAGGAATACTTTGTAGTATATTTGCAAAGCTGATAAACTAAAACCGAACATAACTAAAATGTCACAGATTAGTGAGCAAGTTGTCACATTCCCCAGAACTCTGCTTCAAAGCAAAAAGGGGCAGAAAAAAGAAATTATTAGAAATGATGAAAGGTCCTTTCTCAAGTGTATGTATTTATAACAGATTTATAACAACATTATCAGTTTTAACACAGAAGGTAGGAGGAATGACACAAATGGACAACCCTATGCATATTTACATGGAAATAACTCCCTGAATTCAGTTAGCCTTCTCAGAAGTAGGTTAAACCATGCTGGGTACAGAAAAGATCTTAAGTTGCACCAACAGCTTCTTCTTAGGAAAATGCCATGGCCTTCCTCTTAGAAATATAAAAGCCAGCAGTAATTTGATATTTAATCATTGTACTATGTGCTTAATTAAAAGAAAAGCAAGTACTTTTTATTTTGCTTCCTTCCTTCCCTTAGATACATCACTTCGAGATGGTCTCCTAGTGTTTTTCCTGCTTGTATTGCCTGTGCTAATTCTAGTAGTTATTGCAGTTGTTAAGAGGCATGCAATTGAAAGAAGGCTTTGCAGAGAATGTCGAAGACGCCAGAGGTAATAAATAAATAAGATGGATAATAAACAGAATAGTCCCTGTGTAGGACACGGTTAAGACAGCCAGTGTTAAAACAATTAGACACCTGTGAAACATTGTATGGGGGAAAAAAATGTTAACCAGTTTTGTAGCCTATGTAGTTACCAGTCTTTAAAGCCTTTGAAGTGACATGCCTGTTTGAGAGTGGGGCTACCCCTGCCGGCCAGCTGGCTGGTGGCGGGGCTGGAGCCCTGGAAATCAGGGGAATCGCTGCCCCGACCAGGGGTCTAGCAACCCTAATTAAAAGCAGTTTTTCTTTTGAAGCAAAATTCAAAAGCCATTTAATCACCAAAGTCAAAGCAGCTTGTTACAGAAATGTGTAGAAGCAGCACTTAAACTCTGTACCACTCTGGGGATTATACACTTATGTGGTAGGTAGCAATCCTTTTTTTAACCTCACATATTCTAAGGGAGTGCTAAAACGTATCAAATTAAAGAGTTTCAGAATCCACTGGAAACATATGTAATACCAGTAAGCGTTTGGTTTTATAGTGAGATCTAGATTTAAAACACTTTGAACACCTAAAACCTTTTAAATTGGTATCCTTGATGACTAGCTGTAGATGATTGTGTTGGGGAACTTCTCAGTAAAAAGGGGTGGGGGGGAGAGACAGGGTTATCCTAGAACCCCCCCCCCCCCAAGCTTCCAGGCCCAAGTTCCAATTTGGTGGGTATGGCTGGCTGGTCACTTCCTTGTCAGAGAGAGAGAAAAAGTCACAGACCGAAGCTTCCTTCTAAGTTCAGTTTATTATGTTCCAAGTAGATATCAAGTAGAATACGGAAATCCACAGTGTACACCCAGACAAATAAGGAATGTTGTTGTTGTTATTTAGATTTCTGAATTGCCCGTCCCTGCTACTGCAGGGCTCTGGCCGATGTACAACAATGGATAAAAAAATAAAAACTCTACAGTTAAAATACATTCCGCATCAAGGCCCCTTAGCATTGATGAGCAGCCCCGCGACCATTGGTAAACCAGAGGTATATACCTTTCTTGGACCTATAGCTGTTAATGTACCTACTGACATACCTAACACATAGGACTGCCATGGATGTGACACACTAGAACTGACCAGAACTGACGTGATGAACCGACCCAAATCCCTCCCTTCTTTCTATCTCTGGGGTCAAAAAGTCAAGGGAAGCTATATCCAGATACCTTATCTATTTAGACTCTGATAGTGGCCCCGCTACTCCTGGAATGTATAAACACCCTCTAAGGCAAAAGTCATGTACAGGGTATCAGTACTAGGAAGGCCACAGCACCAGCAGAGTCCTGAAGCCTCCTGGGAAACAGAACCAAAGATTCAACTATAATTTACTATAGATTAGAAATTATAGTAACATAGGTTTAGCAGAGGATGGAGGCTCAATCCAGGCCCTAATTCTATGTCAGATAGTACAATTTTATAAGATATGAAGGGGGGTGGGTGATGAACCAAAGAGAATCACCAAAAAAGAGAGGGAGAGAGACAGAGAGAGGTTTCCAATTGTTTGGGAAGTGGATCCTTGTGTTGATCTGTATCCTTGCTGTGTTAGCCCACTTGAACAAGCAAGCTCTCTTCAGAGTTAAAACAGATCCCCCCCCCCCCCAGATTGTTCATTCCCCTGG
>NW_015170345.1:70912-79100 GCF_001447785.1 Gekko japonicus | reverse complement strand
AGAGAGAGAGAGAGAGAGAGAGAGAGAGGTAGGTTTCCAATTGTTTGGGAAGTGGTTCCTTGTGTTGATCTGTATCCTTCCTGTGTTAGCCTACTTGAACAAGCGATGTCTCTTCAGACTTAAAACAGATCCCCCTCCCCCCAGATTGTTGACTGCCCTGGAGATCGTATATATATCACTAAATGATCTGTCTATCACCAAATGGTGATATATAGTGGGAGAACTTTTCTGGGGGGAAATACATGGACAAGACAAAATGTTAAGAAGTATTAAGAAATTAAGGAACTCGATCAAGACTGTAAAGCATAAATACATTATACTGCACTGAGTCTTTTTTTAAAAAAATGTATATGTTGATGTTACTTTTACTTATTTGTTTTAATATGCAAGGGCTAAAAATGCACAGCAGCAGGCAAGACAGAATAATATGCCAACTGGACCAAACCAGCCCAATGCAGTGAACAACAGGAGGGTAAGAATTTTGATTGTTTTGATCATGATTTTTTCCCTTACAGGTTACTGACACTAATGAAGGGGTTCCACCTCTCCCTGTAGTTTTGCAGAACACTGGATTAGTATAACAGTTAAAACAGTGTATATTTCTCTAGCTCATTTTGTCCTGATCATAAAATTATATTGGGAGGTGGATGGGAATGATTTGTGTATCTAAAGGAATCTTTTATGTCAGGTTTTCTGTTAATAATTTATAAAAATCTGAAATAAAACTTTAATAATGTGCAGTTTTTTGATAAAATACATAAATGAGGTTGTTTCACTGTTATACCAGGAAACAAAGCAACATGGAGGTGCTGTGACTCTGCAGTAGAGCACATATTTCCCATACAACAGGTCCCAAGTTCAATCCATAGCATCTCCTGTTGGAAAAAGACCTTGGATAGCAGGTGTTAGGAAAGACTTCTGCCAGAATCCATATACAGCCAATCGAAGTCAGACTAGACAATACTGAACTAGATGGACCAATTTTCTGAATCAGTGCAAGGCAGTTTCATATACTGACATGAAAAATGACTCATTCCTACTATTCTTTTTCTTCCTCAGCTTGCTACATCAAATTCTGGAGTCTTTACAATATCACACTTTCCTACACCAAGGTTTGCCATGTTTAAAAAAAAAATTCAGTATAATTTAATATATATCTGTTTCTATAAATGGGCAGTGTTTTAAACTGTTTGTTTAAACCCTTTTAAAAGCAGGCAATAATAGTGTTTTCCATCCTTTTAGGCCACCAGTGCAACATCTGCCAGGTCCACCTCCATCAAGACCTCCTTTGCGACCTCCAATCCCACCAAGGCCTGTGTTTGCAAATATATCTTGAAAGAGTCTCGTCCGTTTAGACCAGGGATTGCCGACCTTTTGAGCCTGCAGGCACCTTTGGAATTCTGACACATCATGGTGCACACAGCCACAAAATGGCTGCCATAGCTTACCTTCAGTCACACAGTGAAGATCTATGTGCTGTTTCGGCAGCTGCTGCCAAAGCAACTTTTTAACAAATCTGCACAGCCAATCAGATCTCCAAGGGCCAATGAGAGCCCTTGCTCAGTGAAAGCCCTACCTGGCCCTGCTTCTAAAATACTTGGCAAGTGCCATGAACGGTGTCAGTGGGGACCCCCATGGCACCCACGGGCATTACTGGGGACCCCTGATTTACGTGGCTTCTAAAATACTTGGCAAGTGCCATGAATGGTGTCAGTGGGGACCATGGCACCCACGGGCATTACAGGGGACCCCTGATTTACGTAGACACCTTGAGCATAATAAGAAAAAAGTGCCAACGCTACATTAATGAAACATTTTTCAAGTATTATTTTTACCAATATACAAGTAAACACCTCATTTTAACTGTTATGATCTAAACTAACGAACCAGGGGGTGTATGGTTTAGTTTAAAAAACAAACAAACAGGTGGGCAGGCTCTAGCAAGATTGTTTTAGTTAACAGAATAAAGAAGACTAGCGCTGTTGTCCTCAGAACACAAGCAAATATCGCTTTTCCCCTAAGATACACAATATTTTCCATGAAGAAGTGTTCCTTTTAAGTCGAGCTGCTCCAGGCACAAAAAAAGTATTTTGTGAAGGAAATATAATGAAAAGGAGGGTAAACCACTTGAGGCAAATTATGCACATAAAGCACTTTTCCCAGAGGCATGAAGTTGAATGCACTTTCTTACCTATGTATCCCAGTTCATCAGCTAGGGTCCAGTGCATAGAAGCAGGCGTCCGTGCATAGATTGTTCTGGATTGGGCGCATGCACACAAAAAAGGTGTGGAATAGGCAGGGGACCCTCCTATCCAGTGTATCTTCACATGTTTAAGAACAAATGCTTTTGTAATTATGTTAGTGGGATATTTCTGGAGATGTTTTCTAGAAGAAACAGACAATATTTTTAAAGACGCCTTGTGTTGAAATGGGTACAGCACTGAGAGATGGAAGATTTATAGTGCAATCCTAAACAGTCACACCCTTCTAAGCCCATTGACTTTAGTGGATGTAGAAGGGTTTGATGCTGTTTAGAATTGCTCTGCCTGTTTCTTCCATTCGTATACTTTAAACATTTGAAAACTATGAATTATTCATTACTTTAAATATATCGTATAGAATTTGGTGACAGTATTGTACTATTGAGAGGCAGTAAAAATCAAACCTTTTAAATCTTCCATACTGCCTTTATTTTGCAAATGAAGAATATGGTTGGATTGCTGTGAATTTTATACCTCAATCAGTAGAAAGCCTGCAAGAGTATTTATTTGACTTACTGCTATCAGTCCTAATTAAATCCGATAAAATGCAACAGTGTATGCTGATATTTAACCTATGAATATTTTTGTATTGACAACAATTAAGAAGACCTTTGTCATTTGAAGGATCAAGCATTCTTTTCACCCCACAATTGCCACATTTCTGGTAGTTGCCAATAAGTAATTTTCCTATGGATTCATTTCACCTTGGATTGCCAACGTTGGCTTGGGAAATTCCTAGCTATTTCAGGGTGATGCCTGAGGTGGGAATTCAGCTTTTCCTAGACGAGGGGTGTCAAACATGCGGCCTGGGGGCTGGATTAGGCCCCCGGAAGGCTTCCATCAGGCCCTCAATGGAACTGGCCATATCCTGCTTCCAGTTCTGCTGCTGCTGCATCATAGCTTGCTTTGCCAGACTCACTTAATCACTCAGCCATTTCATGTTTTAACCTGGGTCCTAGACTCAGAACTCTGAGCATGAGATTTTTGTGGTGAATGTCAATAAATCAAAAGTAGGTTTGCAGCTTACAGAGCTAATGTTTTAAGCATGTTTTTTATTTTAAGTAAAAAAAACACTTTGTGTTTGTGTCCTTTATGAAGTTAATATCTCCACTACCTGGCATTATATTTTATGACACACATGGCCCGGCACAAACAAGGTCTCATTTATGTCAGATCCAGCCCTCATAACAAATGAGTTTGACACCCCTGTCCTAGAATCTATGGAATACCATGTCCACCCTCTGAAGCTGCCATTTCATCAAGGGAAACTGATCTCTGTAATCTGGAGATCAGTTCTAATTCTGGGAGAACTTGAGGCCCCACCTAGAGGTTAAAAAAGTAAAGGTTTCCCTTGCTTGAAAGCCAGTTGAATCCAACTCTAGGGGACGGTGCTCATCTCCATTTCCAAGCCGAAGAGCCAGCACTGTCTGAAGACTTTTCCATGGTCATGTGGCCAGCACAGAATGCTGTTACCTTCCCACCGAAATGGTACCTATTTATCTACTTGCAATTTTTTGCTTTTGAATTGCTAGGTTGGCAGGAGCTGGGGCCAGAGACGGGAGCTCACTCCATCACACAGCATTAGGGTCTCGAACTGCCACGCTACCGACCTTCTGGTCTGCAGCTCAGCGTCTTAACCTTAGAGCCACCGTGGCCCTACCTAGAGGTTAATAGCCCCTATTTCATCACAGAATGAAAGGAAACAAACAGAACGTGGTTTTCTGGGGCAAAAACAGTTTGTATCCTTACTATTATGTATCTGCTTTAAACCAATCACCGTGTCTACTAATCATTCATTATCTCTGGTTGGGTAAATGCAGGGCTATTTTTGGACAGGAACGCACAGGAACGGAGTTCCGGCTGGCTTCCAAGTTGGCCATGCCCAGCAGGAACGCATTAACATAATAGGCCACACCCAACAGCAGAAACTCATTAGGATTGCCTACATTAGGGGTGTGTGGCCTAACATGCAAAGGAGTTCCTGCTACAAAAAAGCCCTGGGTTTGGACAACAAACAAGGTAAACAGAATAAGAAGGGAAAGGTGGGTGTGGCTGGATGAGCACACTTCTGGTAACATGGGGTGTGGCCTAATATGCCAATGAGCTGTGCTGTCAGGGGTGTGGCCTAATATGCTAATGAGTTTCTACTGTTGGGTGTGGCCTATTATGCTAATGAGTTCCTGCTGGGCTTTTTCTACAAAAAAAGCCCTGGGTAAATGTATGATGTGAAAGAGACATAATTTCTGGATATCTATAAAAAAGATTTTGCTCAAGTGTTAGATTTTCCTATATAGATTGTTCTAGAATGTACACATTATGCAGAATAGTTAAATCTCTAAGACTGGTCAGCACAATTTATGACCCACTCCATCCAAACACAACCCCCTAGCCTGTCGGATTCTTGTGTTTGTAATCACAGGGAGGCAACAAATGCATGAGATCTGAGCCCCTCATAGGCTATCACATCTGGCTTGTGAGGCATGTTTGGCTTGATGAGTTGTAAGTTGTGCATGCCTTCTTTAAATTTATATTCTCTGAAAGATTATTGTTCAAGACTAATTTAAAGCTTTCCAGTGTCAAACCTTGTGACATACCATCAGGGGAGCCAGAAGCAAGACAGTATAATGATGAATACAAATGTGTTAAACATTGAACACAACTAGAATGAGTGATATAGTCTAAGCCAATCTATAGATGATTAGTTAACTTTCTGAGAAATAATGAATACTTAGAGCAGGGGTGTCGAACTCATTTGTTATGAGGGCCAGATCTGACATAAGTGTCACTTTGTCAGGCCAGGTCATCAGGGCCAGCCCAAGGTGTTTCTGCGCCCTAGGCGAGGTGCAGATGCCAACCTCCTGGTGGGGCCTGGAGACCTCCCAGCTGGCCAGCTCCTTGCTCTCCGGAGCCACTGGGCGGGAGACGAGTGGCGAGGTGGCCGGCATAGGGACTCGGGAGAGGTGGGAGCCACCAGGCGGGAGAGGTTGGGGGCTCGCCAGTCTCGCCCCTCCTCTCCCGTCCCGCTTACCTTGGTCCCACCCGAGGCGTCCCTCCCTGTCCGAGAAGCAGCAGCCCAGCAGGCAGGAGGCGCCCGGGAAGGTAGGCTTGAGTGAGCATTCGAAGTGGGAGGGCGACGGACAGGCAGGCGAACAAGCACGCAGCTGGGGCTGGTGGTGGCAGCAGCAGCCTCTGCACCTGCGCAGACCTGCTGCTGGTCGGGGGACCTGGCTTTGAACCCCCATGAAATTTACTGTGTGAGCACTGGGCAGTCAGTCTCCCAACCTAACCTACCGCTCAGCTTTGCTAAAGGGGATCAGAGATTATAATGGGGTGCCTCTGCAACTCTGTGGAAGCCCCCCTCAACTCCTACCACCAGTGTTCCCTGTAAAATGAGTTAGTGTAAGCTAGCTCAGGTTTCTAGCCTCCAGCTCGCACACTTTTGTCTTAGCTCAGGAAGGATGGCTCCAGAGCAAACTAATTTATGCAGTAGCCAAATCGCTCACTCACAACTTCGATGCCAGTAGCTCACAAAGTAGAATTTTTGCTCACTAGACTCCACAGCTTAGAGGGAGCATTGCTTACAGCGTTAGTTTTTTGTAGCATCAACTACAACCAACAGCTTCTGGTCAAATTTGTTTTCACGGCACAATAGTCCTTTAGATTCAGGGGAAAGGTGGCGTCGAAACACAAGAAATGCGATCTCAATACCTGGTCCGCATCAGGTGACTAAAAATGCATGGCAACCACCTCCTCTTAAGTTATGATTGACATCCCTATACGTCCTATTTTTAGCAGTCTCCCTCAGGTCTTGCAAACTGAGGGCCAGCTAGGAAGTTTGCCTAGCAGGTGAGCCAGCCCTGCAGGTCATGTGTGTCATAAAATGTAGCACCAGATACCAGAGATATAAACTTTGCTTTGGAGGGAGAGGAGAAATGATCCTGTTTTCCAGCATCATGATCCAAGCTGGGGCAGCCCAGGCACCTCCACGGCTTCTAATGTGCACAGAGACGCACCAAGGGAAGAACGAGGGCCTCCTGCCCTTGGATTCTGAAGCAGCTCCTCCCAGGTTGTTGGCTCTCGGGTGCCCCTGACTTTGTGGAGGGAAGAAAAGCTAGGGCGAAAAATGCATTTTCTTCTTGCTCAACACAGTTAAGAATACTGGGCTAAGCAAGTAGAGAATGTATATCTGTAAATCCGCCTGCCTTGCAAAAGGCGAGTTCCCCTCTTGCGGAGCAGGAATACCCAGCACTTGCTCTTTTCCGGGGGGGGGCGCCGGCTTCTGACGTGCAAAACGTTAGTTCCCCTCTTGCAGGGCAGGAAAGTTTGGCAGTCGCTCCCCCACCCCCACCTTTAAAGGGAGGGTTCCCTTTAAATGGTTGGGAAAAGGCGGGGACGAGCCGCGTCCGGGACGTGATGGCGTCACTCACGCCCTTTCCCCCGCCTCTCACACAATCTTAAACACTTTGCTGTTTATATCAAGTGTTTGGGTGGCTTTTCATTTTTGCACAGCACAAGAATTACAGACCTGAATAGGCAAACCTGTATACAGCACCTACTGTGCTAAGACAAAAAACTCCTCCATTATTTCAGCATTTGTACCTAGATCTGACAATGTATTCTCAGCAGAGATCTCAAAGCTATCTTCTATATGAAAGTTCAAAGCAGTGAAAACAAAGTGAGAAACTGTAAAGGGGAGCAGTGATCACCTGCCTGCAATCAATGGGTTGCAGTATAAATTTAATGAGGTACAGCTCCTTATGTATTGGTAATAACTTTTACTTGCTGAAACTCCTAACCTGGTATGTACTCAGGAGTACCTACAAACACAGTACCCTGGAACTCATCAACCGTATTAAAGGTGGAGAGATGAAATAGTAACCTTCCCAGTCATTACTACCATTTTCAACATCCCTGCCATTCAAATTGTTTGACTGTACCTGCTGGCACAGAAGAAGGCTGTCACTCACTCCCCATGCTCCCTGATGCAGCATTGCTTATATAAGTGGAATGGGAGGGCGGGAGCTGTTGTAGTGTGCAAGAGACAGCCAGAGAAATTGAACTCCTTATCCTACATTGCTTTGCCAGGCCTTCACAGGTTTCAAAGACATTTGGAGAACTGGGTGGTATAGGAACTGGAGGATGATCTTGTACTTGGGGTGGCCTGGCTTTGAACCCCCATGAAATTTACTGGGTGAGCACTGGGCAGTCAAGTCTCCCAACCTAACCTACCGCTCAGCGTTGCTAAAGGAGATCAGAGATTATAATAGCCTGCCTCTGCAACTCTGTGGAAGCCCCCCCCCCCACTCCTACAGCCAATGTTCCCTGTAAAATGAGTTAGTGTAAACTAGCTCAGGTTTTTAGCCTCCAGCTCGCACACTTTTGTCTTAGCATAGGAAGGATAGCTCCAGAGCAAACTAATTTATGCAGTAGCCAAATCGCTCACTCACAACTTCGATACCAGTAGCTCACAAAGTAGAAGTTTTGCTCACTAGACTCCACAGCTTAGAGGGAGCATTGCTTACAGCGTTAGTTTTTTGTAGCATCAACTACAACCAACAGCTTCTGGTCAAATTTGTTTTCACGGCACAATAGTCCTTTAGATTCAGGGGAAAGGTGGCGTCGAGACACAAGAAATGCGATCTCAATACCTGGTCCGCATCAGGTGACTAAAAATGCGTGGCAACCACGCAACCCTTCTCTTAATTTATGACTGACAGCCCTATACGTCCTATTTTTAGCAGCCTCCCTCAAGTCTTGCAAACTGAGGGCCAGCTAGGAATTCCAGTCCCCAGGTGCGGGCGGGGTTCCCCCAATTTGCCGATGGCTCCTGCCTTGCAAGAGGCCAATTCCCCTCCTGCAGGGCACGAACGCCCGGAGCCCACTCTTTTCAAGCGGAACGCCCGGAGCCCACTCTTTTCAAGCGGGGG
>NW_015170345.1:60056-70501 GCF_001447785.1 Gekko japonicus | reverse complement strand
ATTGGTCAGTAGCTTACTTTTGTCTCTTATTGGCCAATACGTACTGCCATTCTTATTGGCCAAGGAAACTTCCGTGCCTAATAGCGGGACCTTTCAACGAAAATTAAGGAAATGCTTCTCGCCCCAAGCTGTTGTGGATATTCCCTCTGTCACAGTTAAACTCAGATTTTTAATCCAATATCATTTCCGTTTTGGAATTCATTCTAAATTTCATAAACGTTTCATGAATTATAGATACGAATATGTATGGTTAAAAAGTAGAGCCCCCTCTCCCATCACAATGTCTTCATCACCAGCTGCGCTGCAGGCAGGGAGGGTGGTAAAGCAAAGTTGAATACCACTGTGCCTTTTCTTGTTGGCTATATGCCTGGGCTGACATAAGGTGAAGCAAATTGTGCCTGTGCTGCTCCTCACCCAGCCACTCTGTGCCAATACTGGCAAGGTGAAGAAAAAAGCAAACTAAATATTCTACTGTTAAGATCCTAAATATTAGTCTAGCACTGCTGGCTGTGATCCCAGCATAATGTTATATATTGTGGTGGCAAAGTGTTAAGTGGAGTCTAAGTTTCTGTTGGTAGAGCAGTTCTTGGGAAAGAAATATTAACTTAATGATCAATGAAAGAATCTTGAAACACCTCAGAGGCTGACATTTGTTGTGCTACAGCATTCTGGGGACTAAAGCCCCCAAAATGGTCAGGGGCTCTTATTATTGCTGTTGCAGCAGACTTCTATACCTACCTCTTTTAGGAGTTAATATCTATAGTTACACTGGCTGAAAGCAGGTCACACAGTATACTTTGCTAAACCTGTGTGTGTGTGTATCAAAATGCTTGTTTTGTAAGACAGGGCTATACTCCGTGGATGGAGAAAAGTAACAGTGACATTTAGGGAGATTGATGTACTAAAATGTCAAGAGCATGACTGCTGTCTGCCTTGCACTGAAACAAAGATCAAAACTTGTTGATTTCTAGATTGTATTCAGTATCTTGTAATTTAGATATGAATTTTACTTTACAGGCATCTAACTGGAAATTCTACAGGCATGAATTATTGCTGTACCTTGAACACTTTCTGCAGGCTCTTATTAAAGGATGCCATTATTTGCCTCCTCCAAAAGGAACTGAAGTAACTTGGAAAAATTTTCTTTGCTGTTTGAAAGAGCAAGGCTTAATATCTTTGGGAGAAGAAGACACAGCATCTCATCAACATTTAATCAATATTACCACTCTCAGACCAACATACTTCATTTTAGATGACAACTTTTATTATCGAAGTATGAGATACGAAGTGTACCAATTAGCTCGCAAATGTAAGTTTGGCATACCATATTTACTCAAAAGGAAGATGACTTTTAAAACCTTTTTTGGCTTTCTAAAAGGGAGTGCATCTTCCATTCAGGTATACAGATCCTCTGATTGTTATGGTGCTTCACTGCACATGTGGGGAGAGCAGGAGAGTCTTGGTGGCTAGCTGTAAAAACTGCAGCTCCTTGCCTGGTAAATGGTAAAAAGTGGTAGGAGCTGTGGGGGAGGATGTGCTCCTGCCTCTCTGACCCATGTTTCTGGCTCTGGTACTCTACACCAGCTTTAGCTTCTTCCCCTGTGCTTCAGGCTGGAGTTACCTAGTAGTTTGGCTCTTTTCCCAGGAGAAAGACTCAAAAAGCCAGTAGGTTTACAGCAGTTTAGCACAAAATTAGCCATAGCTGTTATGCTTTGTGGACATTTTAGATAGGGAAGGATAAAGGAAGTGGTTAATTTAAACTCACTGCTGGATTGGAGATGTTTCACCCCCCCCTCCCCATCACAAAGTGTGTGACTTCCTAGCCCATGGAAAACATTGTGGGAGGGGGTTGTTAACAGTGTGTTCCTAAGGAGAGTTACATCCTTCCAAGTCCACTGGTTTAAATTAATTTAGAAAGGTGTAAAGATGTTCTATTCTGTAGCTCCATCATCTACTAAAAGGGAGACTACAGCCAAGAAATCAGAAGGAGCTTGAGACTGGGAAGGGCAGCCATGAAGGAGCTAGAAAGGATTCTTAGGTGTTATGATGTGTCACTGGTGACCAAAATCAAGATAGTATTCCTCTTCATGTGTGGATGTAAAAATTGGACAATGAAAAAAGCTGACAGGAAGAAAGTTGATTCCTTTGAAATGTGGTGTTGGAGGAGAGTTTTACAGATACCATGGACCATCAAAAAGACAGGTAAGTGGGTTCTAGATCATATCAAGCCTGAATTCTCCCTAGAAGCTAAAATTACTAAACTGAGGCTATGATACTTCAGTTACATTGTAAAAAGACAAGAGTCACCGGAAAAGACAATAATGCTAGAAAAAGTTGAAGGCAGCAGGAAAAGAGGAAGACGCAACATGAGATGGATAGACTCAGTCAAGGAAGCAACAAGCCCTCAATTTGGAGGTCATTAATGCATAGGGTTGCCATAAGTCTGAATTGACTTGACAGCACAACATATACATAATTCTGTTTAGGATTGCACTGCCAGTTGGTCAATTTATCTGAACCTTTGCCTAGTAGTGTAGGCCGCCCTGAGCCGGCCTTGGCTGGGAGGGCGGGGTAAAAATCCAATCAATCAATAAATAAATAAATAAAATAGTTTGACTGGGTTTTTTTTTTAAAAAAAGACGATGTATTGCCTTTCAAAATTTGAAACAGTGAGATCCAGTACTTATTTTATCATATGGCAGTTACACACAGGAAGCATATAATAATATAAAATATGTAACCAAGTTGATACAATAGGTATGCAGACCGATTGGGCAATCCTTCTAAATACTAATATTTAAATTTTCAATCCACTCAATCACAGCTGGAGAGTTCAAAGAGCTCCATCACTTCTCCCTGGAAAGCATGACACTCACACTCCTGTGTTAGATGGAAAATAGTTTGGCAGGCTGCACCACAATCATATTTGGGTTCTGGTATTTTGCACTATTTGAACAACAGGTCTGCATAACTGCCATAGCCTGTTCATATTCTATTAGCTGTCTTCCATACTTTGTGGCAAGTCAAATCTAGCTCGCCTTCTCGTGGTGCACCCTGGATAACACTAAAGAGCTAGAACTTCTGGCTGCCAGACAATCATAAGATCTCCTGGCTACACTACATGTGTGGAACCAATCAAGCAGTCTTTTTCAGGACTACATGACAAGGGGTATAGGAGACTGCATCCAAATCTGCCAAATGAATATTGAGGGTATAAGCAAGTCTAAATGCCGATACGTGCCACAAATCTTATTGGCCAGTAAAATAGATCCAATACTACTTGTGAATAGTTACAATGCCAAGAAGTGCAAAAACTGAAAGTAATCAATTTCTTCTGTCATCTGTATTGTTTATCATTACTACATAATAAAAAACTTACTTTATACTGCTCTTTTTTTAAAAAGGGGGGTTGTTTAAAATTCAGGGTCATCTCCTTTTATGTATAACCTCTTTTTTTAGGAGGGGTCATCTTATACTCAGGGTCATCTTCCTTTCAAATAAATACAGTATTTAGCTGGAAGCCCATCCTATCCATGACTTGAGATGCTGGAAGAAGAAGAAGAGATTGGATTTATACCCCGCCCTTCACTTGGAGTCTCAGAGTGGCTTACAAACTCCTTTCCCTTCCCCTTCCCCTCCCCACAACAGACACCCTGTGAGGTGGGAACACCTGTACCATGTCAAGATCAGTGGGTCCCTCTGGTTCTCCCTCTAACTGAAAGTCCCTGTCTCTTCAGTTTCCAAGTGCTTTTAATTTGGCAATTAGGGGAGTGCAGATAGTAGCCAGACGTTTATCCATTGTGGCTATCTACAGCTGGGAGTCCTGTTCAACAACAAACACTTGTATAGAATTGAAATTGTAACTTGCTGTTTATTTTTGTGTTCTTGGGGGCCATTTTAGGGTCAAGAATGGGATAAAAATAGAATACCGTTGCTCTTTTCAGATGTTGGCCTTTAAATAACTATTGCTCACATCATGGTATATAAAATCTGACTCATAATAGCAAAACTGATGTTCCTGCAAAGCTGTTAGACCAGACTCTGAAATATTTTGTTTTCTTTCTCCATGACGACACAAATTGCTTCTGGTTTGTGTGATGTTCTTGTATCAGTTTCAGAAAATGTGATTAGATAAAAATGACTGTGTCTTATATGAAAATATTTTGAAATTCTTGTAGATTCACTGGGCTTCTGTCAGTTGTTTTTAGACTGTCAGGTTGAGGTCTGTCTACAGAGAAATGGTCAGAGAACTCAGCCATTACCTGAAGAAACAATACATGCAATGGCACAGAAGCTGGAAGTTCCAAATTCAGAGAAATACACATGGGAGAAGAACAGCCTCATTTTGAAGAGTACAGAATATACTTTGGAAGATAAGTATGTAGCCATTTTGAAGCAACTCTTTGTAATAAATGGGCTACAGGAGTTCCCATGTGTGTTGTAGAGTTCAAACAGAACTCTGTATTTGCATAGCACTTCTGGGGCTTATTTTGTTGGTTTGGTGTTTTTTTAAGGGTATACTTGGGGAAATTCCCAGGTGTGCAAAAAAAAGAACAACTTGTAAATTAACCAAAAATACTGAACATGCTGCAGGACCATAGAATATTGACTGCAGCTGAGTGTCAGGAACAGGAAAGTGAGGGTAGGAAGAATTGTCCTTCTTAAGCCTCTGAACGTTTCTGGGAGGGGCTGCAGTGAAATCTTAGGGGCGGCTGGGGTATTTCCAAACTGTTCCTCCTTCCCATGATTCCTTGTGGGGCCCCAGTTTGTATAACTACAGTTTGTATAACTAGTTTTAACTACAGCCCTAGTTAGAAAAGAAAAATTGAGTGTACAGCAGCTCCCCATGTGTTCCCACCCATATTTATTTATTTATTTATGGGAGCCTCTGGCAAGACCTAAGACTTTGTTACTGTTTTGAGGAAAGGAAACATAAGATGGCTGCTAATATTATTATTTTTGCCTTGTAGGCTGTGGTTGAACTGCAGTTTGAACATTAGTTTTAGTTCCAAGTCTGGCATTCTATCCTCTATGCCTATGTTTGCTTGTTGGTTTCCCAATGGTGAAATCATGATCCTGTTGATCTTGACAAGGTTCTCACTGATTCCTTCACTGAATTGCATGCTCTGTCCTTAGGCAAGTGTTTCTAATAAAGGTGCATTTTCAACTTAACTGTTTTTTATTTTGTTTATATTCAGTCTCCAGGTGCTCAATTTGTTGTCTCTTACTTTGGAAAATCCAGTGAAACCGCTGGAAGAAAACACAGAATTCAAGGTAATGTGGAGTCACTGCAAAACTAATACGTTTTAATGTTCACTCCTTCCAACACGTAGGAGGCCAGACATTGGGTAGCCAGTGCCTGTGCAAATACATTGGGATAGTCAAATCCTGTGCACGACCCATTATAGTCTGTAGGACTTCAAAATAAACGTGCATCGGAGTGCAAAGTTGCACACCCTGCATTACAGATCCAGTAGCAAAATATCTTGTACTTTGAAATGGATTGTTCTTTTGGTTTTGTCCAAAGGATAGGTATTGCTGTAAAATTAGAATTATAATCCATAGAAACACCCTCACCCGTTGTTGAAAATGGGTGGCAAAACAGTGGCTATCTCACTGGATTTTGCAGGGTGGGATTAAAAAAAATTAACCTAGTTGTGGTATATTTTGGCCTCGTTCAAGAGTGCTGTGGTCTGATTCCTTGGCTTTTTAGGAATGTATTAAAATTGCAGACAGACAGTGGATAGCTGAATTATTTCTTTGTAATGTTACACAGGCCTCTGTGCGAAGCCAGTTTTTGCAGTTGCAGAAACAAACGTGTTGTGCAACTAAAACTCATTTTTGGAGGTAGCAGGATTGGTAGCAAAACTCTGAATTACCTTCCTTTTTTTTTCTTTTTGACTGGCTGAGACATAGGTGTTTTCCTTTTGACTAGGAAGCTGATCGAGCTCTTTGCGCAGCCAGTTTCCTTCATCAAGCTGACCGGGCTGTCAGGCAAATTGTCTCTCAAACAATGAAGAATGCAAAAGGTATGCCCAGCAAGGCATTTTTTCTGTTTACTAAAGGAACATTAACTGCTGTCTTGCAGAGACTTACATTTTAAACATGTGCTGCTTCTGAGTAGCATAACCAAAAAGCATGTCTTACAGGGTTGTGGGTGTGGTTCAGCGGTATAGAGAATTTGATTTGCATGCAGAGAGTCCCAGCTTCAATACTCACAATCTCTAGTTAAAAGATCAGGTTGTAGGTTACAGGAAAGAACTCAACTTGAGTCCCCAAAAAGGCTGCTGCCAGTTAAAAAAGGGAGTACTGTCCAGTGGTCTGATTTACTACAGGGATTGGGAAGCATCATATGGTTCAGAGTCTCCAGGTGTGGTTAGAAGGCAAATGCTAACAGCAACCTTGCTGAAGCTAATCATGATCTGGGGTTGATGGACGGAAAAATCCTGGAAAACGCATGTATGCAAATTTGGGTTCCACGTGTAAGAAAGGTGGGTCGCAAATATAATATTGGTAGTACCTTAAGGCACATTCAGATGACACTATAGCAAACAGCTGACATTTCCACTAACATTTTTTATCAGACCCCACTCCTCAAAAGGCAAGCCACAGTTTCAATTGGGATAGCAGTATGGCATGGTACAAGGATGTGGTACAAAGACTGAACAGTAGTGCTCTGTTTTGTTTCACTAGATAATCGCCTTACCCCAAGTGAGATGAAGAGCTTGGCACAGGAACTCAATAAACTGAAAGTGGGTTTCTTGGAAGATTTAAAACACCAGTATAATGAAAAGAAACAGTGTTATTCAGCAAGTACACTTCCTATAAACACAGCTTTATTCCACCAACAGGCCAATGATATTGCTAAGAAATACTTGTTATGCACGTAGCAGTGTGTGTATTCCTGCCATGTGCAGGGAGTACAAAACACAAGTGATAAGCATTTTGAAAAGAACTCTCATGCCCATAGTCAAGTTTCCACATGTTGGTGTATGTGAGATTTATTTGCTCTAACTTGAGGAATAAGCTATCAGTTGCTTAAAAATACTGAAGTATGATCTAGCATACTCGTTGCCTGGTTAAAATATTTGATGCTTCAAAAAAAGAAGCTTCTTCACCTATTAAAATGGCCAAAAAGAGGAGAAACATTTCTGGAAAGAAAGTCTTACTGAACAGAGCTTATCTGCCATGTGTCTATAGAGGAATTTATGCAAGACTTCCTCATTCAAAACCTCTTGCCTTAAATATTTCTGATGCCAAGATATTTGTCTCATACACATAAACCATGGGAAGCTTTTCTGTTACAACGGATACAGCTCATTTGGTAAGGATTTGCCATTATGGCTTTCTATTTTAGTCGATAGGCAGTGGTATGGTTTAGATCCAAAGCCTTGCTTCTGCGTGTACCCCAGCCTCTTCCATTGCAGGTCCTCCCCTGCTGCTTCTGCTCACAGGAGATCAGTAGTGAGCCAAAAACACCTAGCACAAGAGAAACACGTTTCACCCATGCAACAGAAAGTGCAGCAGAGGCAAGGCACAGAATTCAACTCTGTACTTATAAAGGGAAAGCTTAAGAGTCCAGGGTTTTAAAAAGGCAGTAATGTCAAAGAACACAAGGTTAAATGTAAGATTACTGTATGTAATTGTGTGAAACGTCCTCCTTTACACTAGTTTATATAATTTTATTATACTATAAAAACATAAACCTATATTTCCCCCCTAAATCTCCTGTTTGATGGCACAGCATCATTTTGAGTAATCCTGCACAAAAGTCATGGGTTTTCTGCTTTAGAAAGGCTGACTCAAGTTTTTCTCATCTGCACTTCCTGGTATGGTGCGTGAATTACCTAAATTCTTGCTGTAATTTTGTGATTTGGATGTCTTCCATGACACCCCCTCACCCCATTCATAACAATATATAATGTACAATTTAAGAGAACTCCCAGAAGGCTGTAATGAATCCTACTGGAAGACTGCATTTTATTAGTTTTACTTCTCGAGGCCTTTTTCATGGAGACTAAATCCAGCTCTCAACATTTAATACAGTTGAAAGTAATTTTAAAGCTTTAAAAGGTTATCAAAACCAGTCATGGGGGTGGGGACTTATACCCCGCCCTTCGCTACCGGAAGGTGTCTCAGAGTGGCTTACAGTCTCCTTTCCCTTCCCCACCCCACAACAGACACCCTGTGAGGTAGGTGGGGCTGAGAGAACTCTTTCGAGAACTGCTCTTGAGAGAACAGCTTTGAAATGACTGACCCAAGGTCACACCAGCAGCTAGGGGTGGAGGGTGCTTTCTTCAATTTCTCCCCTTTCACTGCAGACACCCACATGGCACCAAGTGCTTTCCCTCTTGGGGCCAGAGAAGTACAATGGGGTGCAGTAAGGAAGAACAGGTGAGAAAGCCCCTCTTGCTGATTTCCACTTGTGCTTCTTTCAGACCAGTTCTTTACACCCACTCCTTTGAACTACTAGCTTCCATTATACGTCCAATATTACCTCAAAAGCTTTAGCATTTCCTCGTCAAAGCATTGGTCCTGCACACTTGAAAAGTTCTACAATCCTATCACTTGTTTATACTCAAGACACTATCACTAGAGGGAGTAGAGAAAATTTATATTCAAAATACATGGCCTTTGAATCTGAAACGAAACCAAAATGGTATGGGGGGGGAGTAATTAGATCAAATACAAAGTCACACTGTTAGGCTTATTCAAAGATTTCTGTTATACCTTTTGGAGAGTGCAGCTGGAGGTCTGCTTGATCAAGCTTCTTGGTGCCCTTTCATCCTTCATCACATACTTGGAACACCCAAGTGTGTGAAACAGACTGCTGAGCAGACTTATCAAGTTTTTTCTACTGTTCTCCCCTGCTCCCAGTATAATTAAACCCTTTAGGTTTCTACTTGTTAGCAGAACCTGTGAATGATGCTGGAAAGCAGTGGAAATATCACGGAAACCTATTCCAAGAGCAGAATTGTGGTAAGCTTTTCCTCAGCACAACACAGGCAGCATATGAACTGGCAACTGGTACAGTAAGGTTAGTTACTATTCGGCAAGAGAACACCAGCATTTTGCCAGCATCATAAATTACAGAACTGCCGCAATGATGATGCCAGGGACTTCTGAGCCAGGCAGTCACCTGGGTAATTGAGAATTATTAGGAAGTTATTTTATTCCTTTTTTAAAAAAGCAGACACATCTCATAATATGAGTTACACTAAATGTAATACAATTCCCTTTCCTGGGAAAAAGTATCACTATGCATTAGAATGTATTTTTAACTCTAAAGATCAATTTACCCATACAAAATAAGTTCTTTCCATTAGAATACATATTAACAACGTAGGTCTTAGTGGACTTAAACAAGAGTACTCAAAGACACTTCGGCAGGGAATACAATATCTCTGAAGCAGGAAATCTGGTGGCTGGGTATTTTTACACTAATTTAAATCAGTAGAAAACTTTGTCTGTTTTTCCAAGTAACATTCCCTTTGTCAAAAAACTTACATTTAGTAGAATGTGGCAAACAGCAGATAGACACAACAACAACAACAAAAACTTAATCCAAAAAGGACTGAATTAAGAACCAAAAGGTTAAAGAACTCAGAATGTGAGGGCCCAACAGTTCTACATCTAAACATAAAACATATATATTACCAAATATATAAAAATACATGTATTTATTACAAATTAGGTAAAAACAAAAGTAGGCCCAAATAGTAGCCTCAAATCAGAATAAAATCATACAATTATCTCAGATAAAGACCATTTGTGACACTGACCAAATGTGTTTCAGCCAATAGTATGTGACATTTTATTGGCTCTAGACTGCATCTGATTTTTTTTTTTAAATCAGGGGAGGAAGGTACACAACCGAATTACCATTCAAGACGTGTACCTGACCAGGGCAGCAGGTTATTTAAAATGAGGCCTCTGAATTATATCTCTGCCTTAAGTCACAGATATTGAGTATAAAACAATTTCAACTTGGTCCAATTTTAAGAAATAACTGTATTATTATTGTAATGTCTGGAGCCATTGGGTAACAACATTGTTTGAGCACTGAAGAAGGACAATCGGCTGAAACATGTTTGGTCAGTGTCACAGATGTTCTATGCTTGAGATAACTGCATGATTTTATTCTGATCTGAGGCTACTATTTGGGCCTACATTTGTTTTTATCTAATTTGTAATAAATACATGTGTTTTTGTATATTTAGTAATATTTATGTTTACATATAGAACTATTGGGCCCTCGCATTCTGACGTTAACCTTTTGGTTCTTAAAACAGCAAACGGAACCAGGCTGAACACTTCCTTTACAGTACTGCCACTGTTAAAAAGGAATCAAAACATTATGCTGCTATCACAAAAGTACACACACAGTATGCTCGCCATGCAAATTAAAGTGTTTTCAAGCCATGCTTCATTCAGTGAGGAAGCTG
>NW_015170345.1:52334-59178 GCF_001447785.1 Gekko japonicus | reverse complement strand
TTCTAGTGTTTCTACATAATAAATTTACCTTCTGGCTATAACACCATTCCATACTTCATCAACAGGCTTCAGTCTACAAAGGCTACCATAGGTGCAATGAATAGTGTGTATGGCTTAAAACTGTTAAATCAACTTAAGGCATCAATCTGCTAGAGCCCTCTGGACTACTTTATGTAGGTGTGTAAGACTGCCATTGAAGCACTTGAATTCCTCTGCAGAAAAGAAATTAAACTGAAACCATTTGTTAATGCAACAACACATTCTCTTGTTAACATACAATTCATTAATAGCATTTTCACTAAGATATAACTTATTTGAAGCCTGATCCAGTAAAGCTATATATTGCTAATCTATATCCTGATGAAAAGGCATCCTAAGGAAGATGGTTGTAATGTAATGGCTGTAACTAGTAATTATTTTAAATTGCTGATATACCTTACACATAACTGGACTACAGGAATTGTAACATTACAAGAGGAAATGCCATCCGCTATACATCTTTAGGACTTAGAAAAAAAACACAATTTTACACACTTGTTTTGGCACAAGAAATGAGATATGCTTTTTGAAGCCCAATCACTGGAACCTTTGTTAGAGGGTCCAGCTAAAGGACCAGAGACTGAAAGTTATATCCCACCATTACTATCCCACTGTCAACTAACATTTGAACATTTTTTGCTTTTGTGGTATGAATTTGCTTATCAGATGGTGTCACTCATAAAGCCTTACTTGGTGTCACTCATAAGCCTTACTGTCTGCTATGTTCTGCTGGTCAGTCTTGCATTGCAGCAGCTGTGTGGTTGCTATGCCCTTTGCTTGCTGGACCATTCGTGCCGAGAGTTTCCACTTTTCTCCCCCTCCAACCAGAAATCCTGTGCTATGAAAACCTGAATAAGGGATTCTGCTTTCCAGAAAAGTAGTACATCTTGAGTATCTCTCTAGTATGCAGCTGTAAAAGATTATTTTTTTTAAAAAAGCTGGTACCCTATAGTAATCTTATGGTCAATTCTAAACATATTTATTTGCGCTGAAGTTTCTGCTGTGCACCACACTGTACAAATTACAGTGGCATTCAGCAACCAGATTGGCTAACATACCATACTGAGAAGGCAAAGATATGAGTTCAAAGACTCCAATACCTATCCCTTAACCTGGCCTTGTGGGTACATTTACTCCCTCGTCATGGCTCCTTCTCCCCCTCTCCTTTTGTTACACTGCACTATGCTGTAAGACTGTGTGTCATAATCATTACCATAGCGATCATATAAAAATCAACAGAGAAGTGCAAGTGCATTCCTGGTAAGGGAAGCAAGCACCAGTTATTGACCATTGCCCATAAGGATCAAATTAACTATTTCAGTGTATAAAAATTTCATCAAGATGAAACTAGAATATATATGAATCTGTCCTTAGCTGTGTTATAGCCAGTTAAGTATCCTGTGCATTAATAAAAAGCAAACAGCAAAAGCAGTGGGGGGGGGGGGTGTTAGATGTTTTCTGGTGTTATGCTCAACACAGATTAAATAAAACCGGAAATCAGTGACAGATTCCTGGGTACAAAAGATTTTCTACTGATCAGCTGCAAGACACTGGGACTTCGCAATTTAAAAACTATGCAGAAGCAGAAGGCAACTGCAAAAGAGCTTGTTACTTATCTCTGTATACCAGAATGCAAACACCGAGTAGAGTGATAATCTATGGGACGTACAGAAACTGAGTAATAAAGGGAAGCTAACTGTAAGGGCTTTCATATCAAAATATATATAATTCAAAACGTATTAAATGAAAAGGATTTCACTGAATGGAAGTCTTACCCCAGGTACAGAATTAAGATTGGAGCTAATTCCATTTCAGCCAAAGGATCCTATTCCTGGCTCTATGCTGCTTGCTTTAGTACAGCTCATCCTATACCCTTTTGAGACACATAAGGATCTCATGCTGCCCTTATGTGCCAAAGCTATGAAATTTAAGGGCAAAGCAAATCATTAGGACAGAAGAATAGCTTCATTAGCACAACAGTGGAAATCTAACTGGTTCACTACCAAACATTGCTATAACATTTGCACAGCCATGCATTTGAGCTGGCTGCTAAACAGTACTTCACATCAAGGCATGAATTGGGGGACATGAAGAACAAACACACTCTATTAGTTACCTCAAATCAGTTTGTGTGTGCATATTTACTTGTTATGCAAAGAGACAGCAGCAGATATTTCAAGGTAAATAAGACTAAGTGTATTAAAAGATACAAAGTGCATGTTGAAATAAGTATCCCCCCTCAAAAAAAAAGTCCATTAAGGTTTCCCATTATGGAGCCAGCACTCCATAGTTTTTATCAGCATGTTTTGTTTAAAGTGCCTATTTACTTTTGTGGGAAGCTGGACAATGTTAAGGTATACAGTTTTAAAAATTTGACTACCATGTATCATTCTGTAATATTCATTCATTGCGTTTAGTCAAAGTGATTCTTTTCTTCACTTGTTTGATCCAGTCCAGAACTACAAACAGAACACTTGCCCAGAGAACACTACTTGATATCCACCACTGTGTACATTGACTAGAATATTTTTCAAAAGGAAATGTATTCAAGGTTCATACTTAAAACGTTATTTGGATGGGATATTGACATCAAAGTCATGCTACCCAGGTGGTTAATATGCCATGAATAGAAGGCAAAAAATGGAACTCACATCAACACTTAAAGGCAGCACAGTTATTTATAACTGACCATCAAGTGAGGCATGAGCTTTACTGTACATCATTCTAACATTTCCTATTTTGTTGTGTTTTCTGTTTATGCACAGCAATAAGGGTTACTGACAACAAAAAACTAGGCACCATTTCCTTGTTATTTCTTAAAGAGATTAGTAGTACTGGAAAGTGAGTGTCTTTCCCATAGGCAGTTTTTTTAAAAAATTGCTATCCTAGCTTTCAATTGTTACTTACATGAGTTTTAAAGGCCTCACTGCAAATACATTGTCAGATTTTAAATTTAACTATAGAAATTAACATTTTCCTTGTTTAATTCCTACAAAAAGATTTCTTAGCAATTTGGGGGGGGGGGTAGCCAGTTGATATATAATAGTATGTTTTCTACATTAGCCACGTCGAATCACATTAAATGTGGCAAAAGTATGAGCAAGCTGTTTTGTGACACAGCTTAATCTGAAGGACTATAAACTGTACTTAAATACAGACATTGTTCCAGAAACCCACATTAAGGAGGTTATGCTAACAATCCATATGAAAATTTAATTGCACTATGAGCATCATTTCCATTGAGGAACCACATCAAGAACACCACCATGACTAAGAAGCATATACCCAGCAAATCATGACAGCATGTAAAGACGTTTGCCTCCAATGTTAAACTGCTTGCTTATTCCAACAGGGCAAGCACCCTCTCTCGTAGAATGTGACAGATAGCGATGTATTTAGACACACAAAATAAATGAAAGCAAGATGCTCCTTGTATTCAATCAATGCTGGTTATGTTGGCCTCGGGCAAAGTGGCAAGCAAAGTCATACTTGTTTTTACACTTGCAACCACATATGTTACACTGGAAAGGGTTTTCAAATCCATGACATCCCATATGAATAGTATAAAGAATATTGTCAGCAAAATACATATCACAGTGCTGGCAGTGATGCAGAAGCTGAGGATCTTGAACTGGAAGAGTTGGTGCTGGAGTGCTTGGCTGACTATTACTTATACTTGGAGTACTGGCATGGGCACTATGGTCACTGCTGGGACCTGCCACTGGACTGTAGTTTCTTTGAGTATGTGCAGGACGAGGATCAGGGCTTGTAGGGGGTGAGCTCCGAGGAATACTTGTTGCCACAGCTGGAATAGCTGGTGTGGGAGGCTGCTGCATCATAAAAGGCTTTTCATCTTGACAAGGTACAACATCGGGGGATGGTGGGTTTTGGTTTTCAGGAGGCAGACTAGACAACTGTCCTGCTAGTGTGGAAAGCTGGTTTAAAGGATTATCTACCATAAGATCTTGTGGGTCTCTCGGCAACCCACCAGTCTCTGTTGGCTTTGTCATACTATCATATGCTTCAGTCTGAATGTTGGGGATTTCATGGGTGAAGTCATTAAGGTAATCTGGCTTCTGAACCACCATGGAAGGTGGACTCAAGTTAATTAGTGCTCTTCGGCTGTACCCCAAGTTACTGGTCTTCTTCTGCAAGACTCCCCACATCTTCTTGCTACTAAGGGAAGGTCTTGTTCCCTTTATAGGCACCATTTTATGTTTACGCCTGCGATGGTGTGACAGGTTGCTCCTGTCACTACAGCGGAAGGAACACAGTTCACATTTATAAGGTTTTTCACCAGTATGTGATCGCATATGAGCTTCCAGATGACGTTCATAGGCAGATGCAAAGGGGCATAAATGGCACCGATGTGGCTTCTCACCTGAAAGAACATAATTCCAACATTTTAATCAACGAGAGTTTCAATCCCAACACAACAAAATAGGAAGAATACAAGGCACATGTATTATGAAGTTTGGTAAGCACTAAAAATCAACTAGATCACAAACTGTTAGTATTTCTAGGTACTACCACATCAAACATTTCATATAGTTTCTTAGTTTTGGTTTGCACTTACATTTTAAGATACACTTAAAACTATTGGGAAGAAGAAAAAAGGAAGAAAGCTCTATTAGTATAGAGCTGCAACTCTCTTGACTGGAAAATACAGTACCTATTTGATACATTAAGGCTCGTGTAGATTCGTCAACATCAACTTTTGGACGGTGGCTGTGCAGATACAAAAATATACCTGTGTGAATTCTGATATGTTCTATGAGACGGGCTGTTCCTTTGCTGGCATAGTTACAATATCGACACTTTAATTTTCCATCAAAAGTTCTTTCAAATCCATCTACTAACACTCCTGAGTTTTCATCCAGCGAGACTTCAACTGAAGGATGATCTAGTCCATTTTGATCACCTTCTGTCCCTGCTGGAAAAAGAAACAATGACATCAAAACACACACTGGGAAACTTTATATCAAAAGTTAGCTTGTATCATATCCCACTGAGAGAGGCAGAAGGAACCTTTGTCTCCTGCTTTTCATTTAAACAATGCTCAACTTCAACTGCACCGAGGTTAACTTACCACCCTGAAGAGTCTCAGCTTCCTTGTCCCCACTAACAGAGCCTGAAATCATGTTCACATGTTGAGTCTGCTGAGTCAAATATTCCTGAAAATCTTTTACAAAATCCAAAGGTTCTGGTTTCTTTTCACCCATATTCACACTACAGCTTCACAATGTTGTGGGCCTAAAAGTTAAAAAAAAATAGAGTTCACACAAACCAAATAGTATTTTAAATTCTTAGGGATTTGCCACATTTATGTATGTTCCTGTATTCTTGAAAAACTCAGAACATTTTAGCCACACAATTGCCCTGAGATACATTATGTTAAGGAATAATGACTTATTAAGGGCTGCCAGTGAAATTCACAACCGACCAAGGAACTGAATCAGGGTTTTCCACATGCAAATCTAACACTTGAAAACTTGTACCACACTAGCAATAAGTTGTTTTCAATGGGAAACCCTGACTGCATACAGTTCATAGCAAAAACAGGCAAACCAAAATGACTATGGGATTTGAACATCTTCCCTACAAAGAAAAGCTGAAGGGTCTAGGGCTTTTCAGCTTGAAAAGAAACAAGGGATAGCATGACAGAAATTTTATAACGTTAAACACAGTAGAAGTAGATGAGAACAAAATGTCCATTTCTCAAAATACCAAAACTTGGGAGAACAAAATAAAATCAATTGGTAGTAGATTTATTTACATACTTCATTTATAGGTTGCTCTTCTCATAGAGACTCAAGGCATCTGCCCCCATTTACAGAAATTCACGCACAACAATAAGAAACATTTATAAACTTTCAATAAACATCAAGAACTATATCCCCCATCATAGAAATGCCCTCCTGAAAAGTTACGTTTCACACATTCTGCAGAAATATTCTAGCATACTAGCCTTGCTGACCTGGCCAGGGCCACAGAACGTGTCAGGGCCACAGTACAAAATGCAAAGATGAGGCACCTGCTCATCTTAACCGTCTGTGGAGCCAGTACCTTCAAAAGGCCTCGTTCAGATAAGCAAAGCTGTTGCAGCACAGCATACTGGGAGAGGTAGTCCTACCGAAGTGTGGTTCCCAGACCATGAAGGGCTTTATAGGCAACAAGCAGCATGTTGAATTAACCCAGAAACTGATTGGTAACCAACAGGGTGACTGCAGAATAGATGCAACATGCTTACTCCAGCTAGTACCTGACAGTCATCATCAAGCTGTGGTTTTCTGTACCAGCTAAAGTTTCCAAGTTGTCTTCAGGAGCATCCCATGTTACAACAGTCTAAGCCAGGGGTGTCTAACTCATTTGTTATGAGGGCCGGATCTGACATAAATGAGACCTTGTTGGGCCGGGCCATGTGTGTCATAAAATGTAATGCCAGGTAGTGGAGATATAAACTTTATAAAGGACACAACCACAAAGGGATTTTTAAACTTAAAATAAAAACATGCTTAAAACATTAGCAGTCTTGCAATATTTTGTTTATTTAACAGTGTCTGATAACTGACACCTCTCAGTCTGAATTATTGCATCAAAATGTCTGTGCTGTTGCAGTCTTGAGTATGCTGTTCAGGTGTGTAAGCTGCAAACCTACAATGACACAGCAACAGCAGAACTGGAAGAAGCAGAAGACAGTCAGTTCCACTGCAGGCCTGCTAGAAGCCCTCTGGGGGCCTGATCCAGCCCCCGAGCTGCATGTTTGACACCCCTGGTCTAAGCCTTGAGGCTGTTTTGGCATGGA
>NW_015170345.1:0-51542 GCF_001447785.1 Gekko japonicus | reverse complement strand
AGAATCTACAATTTGTTTTTCATTTAAAAAGCCTCACATGTCTACAGAAGATTTACAATGTACAGATAGTATAGGTTAAGGTATTTAGACGCCAGCGGATGCTTTTATGGACCAAGAGGAACTTGGTGAGGCATCAGTGGGGAAAAATACCAAATGCTTAATGAGGACAGTGCAAGAATTATTGGAGCCCTTTTGAAAACTACCACTTAAATTAACCAAACATCTCTACAATCCCATGTTGCTAATTTATCTTAAAATAAAGGATTGCACAGATTACAAAACAAACAAAATTAGACAAGTTCTTTCAAAATGACACCTTTCCACCCCACATCCAAGAAATTAGACACAGATCATACCTCAATTTTCCTAACATTCTGAACACTTCTTCAGGACAAGGAAGTACATATGTCCTGGTGTCCCTAGAAGGGGGGGGGGGGAGAGAATATACATATATTTTCAACAACTTTTATCAACTAATTTGGATACATCTATCTTTCGAGGGATATGTTCTTCTGACATCACAAATAAAACCAACAAAAAGTTCACTTGCTCTTTGACAGACTTTTTTTTAAAAGCAAGAATTCTGCCACACAACATACTCCTTTATTTGGTTCTATGTTCACCAGTGGTCACTATAGTTACATTTAAGAATCACCTCTTCCAAAATGCTGCCATCATACCAGTAGTTCTACTGACAAAAATTCTTGTCACAGTAACTATTAATATTGTATACAGATCTTGGCACTGCACCACAAAAAAAATTATAGCATTGGAAAAAGTACAGGAAAGGGCAACTATAATGATTACCTTCTCTGTGAAGAAAGGTTAAAGAAGTTAGGGCTCTTTAGCTTGAAGAAACAACAACTGAAGGGTGACATGACAGAAGCTTACAGAATTATACATGGGATAGAGAAGGTAGAGAAAAGAACTTTTCTCCCTTTCTCACAATACAAGATCTTGTGGGCTCTCAAATTAATGAACAGGAGGTTTAAAACAGATAAAAGGAAGTACTTCTTCACCTAAAGAGTAATTAACATGTGGAATTCACTGCCGCAGGAAGTGGTGGTGGCTACAAGCATAGACAGCATCAACAAGGGATTGCATAAACACACAGAGCAGAGGTCCATCTGTGGCTATTAGCCACAAGGTAGAGAGGGAACACTATGCCTGAGACCGGGATACTCTGTATTCCTGGTGCTTGGGGGAGGCAACAGTGGGAGCGCTTCTGGAGTTCTGGCCCCGCTGGTGGACCTCCTGATGGCACCTGGGTTTTGGCCATTGTGTGATACAGTGTTGGAGTTGATGGGCCATTGGACTGATCCAATATGGCTTCTCTTATGTTCTTACTGTTTTATCTGAAGAAAGGCATCTCCTGGCATGTGCACTGTTTTATTCCCAACTTCCCTAGGGCCAGTTTGATAAAGCTATCAGATTACAGGAATTTTGCAGTGAACCTGCAACAGTCTTGCTGGACCCATATGAACTGTATTGCTGGACCCAAACAGCCCAGCATTCTCTTTATAATACTGGTCAGAGACCCCAGGGAAGTGTGTAAGTAGGGCACAATGGCAACACCCACCTCTTGTTCACCCTCAGTGCTCGACAGTCACTGATACACTGCCCCAACAGAGGCTTCATTTTTAGCTATTACGATAGAACAGTCAATGACCTGTCCTACAAAGGGCATCTGAGCTATCTGCCATCTTACGGCTGTAAATTTGAAAGTTAACAGTTTTGTATGGACAGCCTGCAAATTTTAATATATCAAGATGAAAAATGAGTTTATTTACTGTCCACACATTTTCATAAGTTCTTATCTCACTTTCCCATAATGATTTTTAAAAGTGATCTTTCAGCCATCTTTTTCTTGAAAAACGGTGAAATAAATTTTTATGCAATATAATGAGGAAAATAAATGCTTTTATAGAATGTATTTTGAAAAATCAGCTATTTCTGTTACCAGTGGTCTTGCACTAGGTGGAAACATATCCCTAAAACACTACAAACCATCTGTCACATCATCTGCTATAGCGGCTTTAAGCCCTGAGGCCATCAAAGAGAACTATTAAAAAATGTGATGCACTGGAAAACACTATCCAATTCTTTTCTTCTTTCTTTGGAAGACTTTGTACATTCTTCACTTTTTCAAGGTGAAGCTTTTCAGCTTACTTCCAATTCTATGAAAATATGCTCAACAAACATTCTAGCAAGGTTTGCATTTTTATTCTTCACAGAAAGGTAATTTGCTTGATGTTCAGATTTTTTTTATATAAAGGATGCATCCAAGGTAAATCTGATTCAAATCAATAACAATCAATCAGGGACATTTTTGCCTCTTAATTGCTATAGTTCTCAGTTTCTGCCTCATTTAAGGAATATATGTTTTTTGAAAAATAATTTTTAATTGAAATTTCAAATGAACAACAACAAATAAAAGATAACCAGTTGCACATAAACTTAGAAATGGAGTACAACAAATCAAATAACATTAACATAATACTGTTCTTATAGGGAATCAAATACCAATAAACATGAACAGTTTCCCGAATGAGTAATTATACCACCAAATTTGTGTCAAGACAATTTAAACTTCAACTTTAAAGATTAATAAAACCATTCAAAATTAAGCAAACATACTGTAAAGTTTGTTTTTTGGTTCTTTTGCTTTTGTGTTATGTCAATACAGGAAACCAAAAATCAGCAAGCATTGAATTGTAAGATGGAGATTCTGCAGCACGAATCTGATCAGAGATCTTAACCATAATTACAAAATCCCATATCTTATTGACCCATTGTGAAATAGAAGGAGTCTGTTTGTATTTCCATTTTGAGGCCAGCAATTTAGGGAAGAATATTAACAGTGCCTTAGGATGTCTGCAACAAGGGACATGAGTGTAGATAATCTTTTTGTTCCTGGGTACCAAGAAGAAAAATAAATCCTCTTATTTGTCTACAGTCAGAGATTTGGGAAAGACAAATATAAGGATTCAGAATGCAACAATAGTTTACTACTTATACGCCATTATCTCTACCATACAACTGCATTAAAGACTGTGGATGTATAAAGAAAGAGATCCTTTAAAAAGTACTAAAAAGAATAACAGCAATCTTACCTTATCTATCCAAATAAATTCCAAACCAATGAAAGAGACATCAAAAATCCACTCTTGGAATGCAGGTTCCATTATATATGGGGATATTCACAAAACTGTAATGCCTCTTTAATTCTACCAAAAAAATGGTACACATATTGGCATTAAAAGATAAGTCTGTTATATTATAACATCAAATAAGAATAAATCAAGTCCCAGAGCAGAAACTACACTTCTCAGACCCTGTGCTCCATAATCCACAACAGCTTAAATTCAGGTCTGCTCAGTCACTTAAAATGGAGGGGGAACACAGAAGAGGGGGTGGCTCAGCTCTACTACTTCTTGTTATCCCCCACAGCCTCACACAAACACTTCTCCCAGAAAAACTCACTTCTGGTATCTGTGCTGAGGAAAGAAGTATTAGAGTGACGGACTGGAGAAGCTGGATGTGTGGGAAGGGTTTACGGACCTCCCACCAATTCACCTCTGAAATTCTCAAAAGTTGAAGGCTTCTTTCTCCTCTACCACCAGGCTTCGAAGATGTCCTCCCTAAGTTCATCTGATAATTACATCAGTTACCCCACACAAGTATGAAGCTTGTACACCTGGCTGTATACTACCCAACAATTATGTGTAACAAGGCCAGTGGAGGCTTAATAAATCTTATTCATCCTGCCTTCCTCGCATTGAGTAACAAACAAGGGGATTGTCAAGCAACACAAATGGCTGGGGGCTGCATTCAGCCTGATGTGTCACAGGTTGTTCCAACTCTGCCATAGTCTGTTCCTTCTGCTGTGGAAGAAGGAAAAGCAAAATTCATCTCTATCAACTTTTACCCTTCTTCCTCTAAGGAGCTAAGGGCAGCATATAAGTCTTCCCCTCCACAACCATTTAGTCCTCCAAGACCTCTGTTAAAGTAGGTTAGGCTGAGAGAAGGTGAGTGGTCCAATGTCACCCAGATCTCCCAGGGTAGGGCCTGACACCATTTGAGATACCACAGTAGCTCATAAGTGAAGAGGTGTCATTTTAATGAATTTTAGTCAGCTACACTATTCAGCCAAGGATGTGCACATTATTCTTAACTACAGCTACTCCAAGGCTCCTTCACATGACAGTTGTGCCTACCTTCTTTCTGTTTCCACCAGCTGCTTATAAGCTTAAGTTAACTGAGGTTCCATTTGTTGAACTCTGTAAATGAACAAAAAAATGAGAAGACATACATCAGTGGCTTATGAGGAAGATTTTGTACTGGTTTTAGTTTTGACATTGATTGAAAGGCTGACACGGAGATAGACAGAAGCATGCACAAATACATCTGGAACTGTAGGCTAAAGTCTGATGGGGTGATTTATGAGACCCCATTTAAAACATTTCTGAGCTATCTCATAACCTAGTTTAAGATAGCTTTCTGGGATGGAACACCAACCAAAGTAGATTAAACATTCTATGTGCCTTAAATGAAACCCAATAGGTACTCCTGTACAAACACCCTCAAGCTGCAAACCTACTTTTTTAAAGAGGGAGTGCCACCTCCAACTATAACAGGCTGCATACCTCAGTCCCCCAAATAGCTGCATTATCTATCAACAGCATCTCAATTTGTCAGGACAGATCTTCAGTTTACTGCATTTCATCCTGCCCACTACCACCTTTAAACACCTATTTAGAGTATTCACTTCCACCACATAACTAGTTGAGAGCCAAGAGAGAAATGAGGGGATTTGTGAGGTTGATTCCCCTCCTTGTACTGGACCCATTTCTAATACATGTTTAAACACTTAAACCGTTGATGTTTAAATGAAATTTACATTCCTTAACACAACAGCCATAGTACAATGCCCTGATACCCACCCTAGACTACCAATCAAGAAAGGTCCTTATGGTTGATAGTATCAAAGAGCCAGTTTGGTGTAGTGGTTAAGTGCACAGACTCTAATTTGGGAGAACCGGGTTTGATTCTCCACTCCTCCACATGCAGCTGCTGGATGACCTTGGGCAAGCCATAGCTGTCAGAGCTGTTCTTGAAATGGCAGTTCTTGAGAGAGCTCTCTCAGCCTCACCTACCTCACAGGATGTCTGTTGTGGGGTGGGGAAGGGAAACGAGTTTGTAAACCGCTCTGAGACTCCGAGTATAAATCCAATCTCCTCTTCTTCTCAAACCACTAAGAAGTCTTTCACTAACAGGGGGGACCCTTTAAGTAGCATTCTGAACAGCTCTAGCAACCCAAAATAGTGCCAGACAATTCAAGGAGGGGCAGGAAGTGGTTGGAGGGTAGATGACCAAGTGAACTTAAGGTAGTAGGATTTCACCTCTTCCCATAAGTTCTAATGAGACCCCTCTCTTGTATATTGTAATACCAGATAATTTAATTTCTGTCATGCAGCATCAACATGAATAATCATCTAGCATAGTTTTCCTGTGAAAGAAAAATGTGCTCTTCTTCACAACTAATAAAGCTGAGCAAGGCACCATTTGATATCTTCATATTAAATTCAACAATACTGTAAACCAGGGTGAGGAATAAAATGGTTTCTGGATTGCTAGGTGTATCACTTAAGAACTTGTTCAACTTTTTACTGAGCAGGCATCTACATCTGAAACATGTTTAGGAAATGTGAGCTGTTTTTTCCAGGCCTTTCCTTATGACACTTAACATTTTAATAGTTCTATCACATCAGACAGAAAAGCAATTTTCACAGAATACAGGCTGAAATTCTAGGAACATTTTCCTGGGTGTTCCATTGAGTGAAATAGGATTTATGTCTGGGTGCCCCCATAATGATGACCACATAAATTCAATCAGTATAAAGTCTCAGGTCCAGTATGCATAAAAGACTGAACAAAAGCATTAAAGGGAGAGAGCTTTCACGTGAAGCAACAGAAGTCAGCTAGCCAAGAATCTTAAAGCAAACCCACGTGCTAAAGAGTTCCTCCCCAAAGTATGCTGAACAGTTTAGTCCACTTATAGGATTCAGCTATGATACGCAACTGTGCTGAGTCAACAGCAACACAGAAACAATGCAGGAAACTTTAAAGCCAGGAAGTACAGATACATATTACAGACTCCAAAGCATCTGCATGACTCCTTTTCTTCTTCAGTATTTTACCTAGCAAACTTCCACAGAACTGCAGAAGTAACAATTATCATACAACAACATCACTCTTGTCCTCGATGACAAAACACATTTCTCCATCCTTGCAGGGTGGCCAGCCAGAAGAAGCATGGAGGAGCAGCAGTCCCCTCTGTAGTGTCATTCCCAATGCTGAAACATTCATGATCCAACACCATTCAATGATATTAGTCTGCCATTCCATCTATTAAAACTTTTCCACAGGTATTCCATATTTATGGTTATGATCACATTTCATATCACGTAATTTTGTAAAAAGACACAGAGAAGACCGTAAACAGCTGGAATAGAACTCAGTTTTCTCACAAATAGAATCCCACAAGTAACATGCTATCCTTCCTAGTCTCCACCTCTTCAGGGCCACATAGGGACCATATTACTTTTGTCCAATCAATTCAGAACATCACAGCAATCATTGGATTATATACTAATCCCCAGCAACACTTCATATTAACTTCAAGGTTCTAATTTCACTGTTAAAGCTTCCTAGTGTTGTTCTGGTTTGCTTTTAACAGTGATCTACTTCATGTATTATATATAAACCCAAAGATGCACAGAATGCATGTGACATTAAAAAAACAGGAATTGGCCACAGCTTTTGGTCAAGTGAATTCTATGGCAAATCTGGGCCTGTGTCTTCTGCATCACCACAGATTACATGCTTTCCCTAACTCCCCAAGCCCTACTTTCACACAATCAGCCCTACTTTGCCCATACTCTATGCCAGTGGTATTCACTCTGTACATCATTGAGAGACACGTTTGCAATTACCATCAACCAAAATAGCCACATTTACTTCCATCTCTTGCAGAAAGCTGTAGGTTTGCAGCTTGCCCATTCCTCCCGAGTCACCTATTCAAGGTGGAAACCTCCCGCCAAACACAGGTTCCACCAGGCAAGGGCCTTGCCCACTTTCCTGAAACATGGTGCAGGTACTACATTGGGGAACAGCGCTCAGAAAAGCCACAGGCAACTCCTAAGTCACTGAATGTGTTATCACTGTTGTATGTTTTCTATCCTGCTGCAGCCTGTGCCACCTTTCCCGCCTCCTCAAGCCACTTCTCTGTCCATTTCAAGACTTTCTGTAGTAATGCATTTCCTGAGCACCACACCTCACATGTCCACTACCACCTGACTATCCAAATCTCATGTGTTTAACCTACTGCAATTTGCCAGCCTCTAGACAAGAACTATGTTCCTAGGAGGAAAGGCGGGATAATAGTAGGTTAGAGAGATAAAGAGAACCCCATGCCACTTCCGAGTTCAGGGCAACAACAGAGATGATAAAGAAGCACTTAGGAGAAGCCCAATCTCAGACACAACTTCTGGCCAAATCTTTGCTTTTCTGAGCAAACAAAGCAGCCTTATACTGAGCCAGAGGCACTGAATCACAGTCAGGACTGTCAACTCCAACTGGCTGTAGCCCAGGTCTTCCATATCTCCTACTACCTGGTCTTTCCCCCCCTTTCTTTTAACCCTGAAGATGCTAGGGACTGCACCCTGAACTTCTGTGCACAAAGCAGATGCCCTATCTCTCAGGCACAGCCTTTCCCATAGGAAACAACGATACCTCAGACCAGCTCACTGGGAAGGGAGACTTGTGCACACCAGTCTGAGTTCCTTGAACGAAGGACAGGATAAAAATGCACTCATCAGGCAAACCTCTTTTGCCTCCACTCACACAAAACATTAACGTAACGTTTCTAGATGACCACCAAACCAACAAGCTGCGAGAGCAAACAGGACTCGCGTACCCTGAACCGTTAGGTGAAAGAGAACTGCAGCCGGTTCAGACAGTGCCCCCTCCCTAGGGCAAAGGCAGACCCTCCCTTACGAAGCAGAGCCCCTTCCCCTCACCCGCTCAAGCATGGCACCACCTGCCCCACCAGTCTCTACCGGGGGGCTTGGCCACTGTCTCTCCTCTCCGCTTCTCTACCATCCTCCTTAACTTCAGCTCTCACCGGCGACAAACGGGGAAGGGAGAGAGCAAAGAGAAAGGGAGCCGCGCAAGACTATCTTTTCCGCCCAAAGGAGTCCATGAGCAGACGGGTCTGGCGACGGCCGTTTCGACTCTGCCCGACTCACCTCCGCTGCACTTTGCGGCGCCCACTGGCCACGACTCCTTTCCCCGCCGCCTCCATGTTTGTTGTGTCTCCCAGAGCGCAGACGTAACCCGCCAGGTCCCGCGAGAGCCGCGCACCGTTTGCGCCTGCGCGCCCTCATGCTCCGCACTCGAGCCCACCAGCGACGCGAAAAATAGGCTTCTCCGAGGGACTGCGTTCTTAATAGGTCTGGGGAGAGATTTCCGGTTGCAGACTGCAGTCGCACAAATCTTCCATGTGCGGGGGCAACAGCGATGGAAAATAAAGGAACCGATGTAAAAACGTTATGTCAAATAAGGAGGCATTTTTAAATAATCTGTCTCTTCCCCACCACATTTCAACAGAAGCTGGAAAAGGATGCAATTTTTTCCCCTAGAACAAGAAAAAAAATTACATTACATTACATTACACATTCAACTTATATACCGCTTCTTCCCGAGGGCTCGGAGCTGTTTACAGAGACATTTAAATCCTAGGAGTGGGTACCCGTTTATCGACTTGCTGGGTGGGAGCTGGGACTCGAACAGCTTTATGGCATTTTTATGCCTGTCCACATAATATACTCTCATTGATACAAAACATTGTGCAAACTTTTATTATTTATTTCTTTATTTCCTTCGATTTATATACCGCTCACCCCCTAAGGGCTCTGAGCGGTTTACATTATACATTTGATACAATCCTACCTAAGGCCACACACGCCTTTGATCACGCCTTGAGATCACCAGAGCTCTTCATCAATGTGTTTAAATATAGACGGTTAGAAGGCAAATTTGTAGGACCTGATAACTTTAGGGTATGATCTTGCAGACATCCTGTTTCTCTGCGTTTATGTGACTCGTGACCGAGAACACATTAACCCAACTCCGCTCGGACATCACACGCGAGAGGTGGAATTTGCCCCTACCCCTAGGCCCCCCCCCCGGGGGCAGGGGGGCGGGGGAATGTCCCCCCCCCCCGCGGCCGGATCTGTGGTGTGCCTGTCCCAGGTGACTTCAGCGTTTTCTGACTCCCTAGCCCCCACCCCCCGCATTCCACTCAAAACACTTTGGAGTCAAGTATGTACCAAGAAACGCCTCCGCATGGAAACCAAGGCGGGGACCACTCTACAAGGGACTTATGTCAAAGCGCTACGACTTAAAAAAAAAAAAAAAAAAAAAAAAGAGGCTCTCACTCTTGGATTTTTAAAAATTCTTCTTCGTATGCAGTTCCTCCACTTTACAGGTAGAACCGGTAGTGTGGATTGTGTGAAACTCTTGGAGGTCTTTTTTTAAAAAGCAAACAAACCCGAAAACCTGTCTTCGGCTTTCTCCTGCACATCTGAGGGTTACTTTCTCCAGCTGAAGGGGCGGGACGAGGGGAGGGGGGAGACCGAGGCATCGCCAAGGGAAAGCCAGAACGGCGATGGCGACCTCGCGTGTGCTCTGCTTGTGGAGGTGGTGCGGGAAGAAGAGCAACACGCTGAAATCCGGGGTCGGTTTCCAGCTTCGGGGCTACACTGTAAGAAGTGGCTTTCTTTGCGGACGGGGTGAAAGCACAGAGTTTGTGCAGGCGGCTCTGCCGGCTTTGCAGCCACAGAGTGATAAGGGGGGAAAGCTCGCTTCAATTTCAGATAAAGGCGCGGAAGGAAGCCGTGTCAAGAAAAAGAGTCACTCCGCTTCGCAAGTCTAACAAAATTTGTGCCAGGGTTATGGGCTTTCGTGAGGCACTGCCCACCTATTTTGCTCTACTTCGCAAGGTTATGCAGCGCTATGTTTTTCTTGCTATTCTCCTGGCCCCCATAGTTTGGGATTATGGGGCACAATTTGGTCTTTTCCAGGTGATCTTGAGCCTTGGTCCCATAACTGTTTGATATGAGGGGTGAACCCAGGGGGGAATCTCTCATCAACCCTATGCCATTCTTCCTGAGGTTGTAACCTGGCCATGTAGGAGCCTGAAGACAGAGGCATTTGCAGAATTGTCATGTGACTTTTTTAATAGCAGTCTACATTTGCTGTTTAACAGGTTATGGATCCAACTAGTATGGGAGTGGTTTTTTGTGTATTTACTTACCTATCCAAGTGTGCAGTGAAAAGTGATATCTGTATTTAACACAGAGCATGCCGCTGTTGTTTTAAACATTATTCTCTCAGCCTAGTTTCTGGTATTAGATCAGTATTTGGAGGAAAATGCTTAAAGTGCAGCGGGAGTGTTATAAAGTGCAAAAATATTACCTGCTTCATACATGATAAAGAATGTGGTGAAAGGAAAATGGCAGAGCCTAGAGGAGATGGGGCCCATCCTAAAGTGGAAACCTTTGAGTTTTCTGAGTTGACAGATACCCATAATAAATGTTGCAATGGCATTCAGCATAACAATCTTTAACAGGGAAGCTTTTTCTTTTTCCAGTGAAACCTCTGTCCAGTTATTACCTGCCAGCAAGAATCTTTTAAAGGCGGAACTGGATTGACTTGATCCAAACACTGATTACAGTGTTCAAACTGTTTTCCTCCTATTCAGACACAGTCTATGCATGGATCATCATTTGATGGTCCAACTCACCATTGGGAGAAGTTGCTGACCCCTGCTATATAGTTACCCATACTTATTGAAATCATTGTGCTTAGCTGTGCACAGTATCACTGAAGTACATAAATAGAATTATTTTGCCACAATATGAGCTCAGCTTAGTAACATATGCTTAGGTTTAGTTTCTCTAGGCTTAAGAAGGTAAGTCAAGTTAAGTTGTTTCTGGTCTTCACCCTGTTTGCAATCATACAGGAATTGCCTGACAGGTCACTTCTGCACTCTGGTGAATGTAGTCTTTTGCTTGGTCTTTTCCTTCATCTCTGTTTCAGACCACACAGTCTGAATTATCATCCAGTCACAGTGATGAGGGGCTCATTAATCACATATAACTTCCTCCCTGTAGCATTACACTGTGAAGAGTGGTCTACATAGCTACAGGTCAGCTTGATTTTTTTTTTAGTTTGAACCCTCTTTAAAAATTTCTTTGTCCACAGATAAGACGAAATGCATTTCCATATATCTACAGGATGACTCATCCTTGCATCTTTAACTCATTCAGTTCAGAAGCTTCATCTCACAGTGATTTGTGTTGTGCTCCACTTCAAACATTTACTGAAGAAGAGATAATGATTAAAGAAATGGGTAATGTATCTAAGTTCTACCACTGGTCAAAGTCATTGGGCACAGGCCCCTGTGATAAGATCCATTATTTCAAGAAGGGTTGTGTCAAAGCATCCTTAATGTTTCATTGAAGGGCATAGTTGTCTTGTTAACAAGTTGTTTTTATCTACAATACTTAGTATATTTTAAAACTCATTTTAAAATAATAAGCCTGTGTACATAGCTTTATTGTATTCTTGGAGAGGGATCAGCAGTGTCACCTTCCTTTCACCACAATACTGAGTAGCACAAGCCATTGTGAGCAGCAAAACTTGCCAAAATACCAAGGCCCAACTGTAGCCGCTACTGTTGTTGACCTATGTTTGTGAAGTCTACACCTATTCAAGTTCTGAATGACTGTGTCTTGAGGTTAGCTATGTAGCTCATTTCTATTCCTTCAAGGAACTCAGGGAGGGGTCATAGGATTTCCTTCTGCCATTTTATCCTCCCAGCAATCCAGTGAGGTAGTTTGGGCTGAGACAGTGTGACTGGACCAAAATCATCTGATGAGTGGGCTCTCTATCGTCCCAGTCCAACAACTGAACAACTATACCATGCTGGCTTTCTCAGTCTAAAGATGAATAATTAGATTATTTGTATCTTTTCTTCTTTATAGTAAAAAAGTTTGCTCAAGAACGAATTGTACCGTTGGTACAAAAAATGGATGCAGAGGCAAAATTAGATGATTCTGTTCTACAAAGTCTGTTTGAACAAGGGGTTTGTGCTTTTTTTGTATGTTTTAAGAAATAGTTCTGTAACGTCTCTTTCTACATTGAATTTGGTGAAGAGATAACAATTTTTTCAATTATTAAATAGGTGTGTGTGTGCAGATATGTATGCTTCCCATAACATTTAAAAGGATAAAAATTATACAATTGCAAGTGAATATGGACAGCATATTTTAAAATTTGCAGTTCTTTTTTCTTGTGAAAAAATTGTTGCTAGTTTACCTTTTACTTAGCAGACAGTTTATGCAGTTGTAGTCGAAGTAAATCTTGGTGGGAAATATTTGCTTCAACCAGCACTGTGACAAAACTTAAATAAAATGACACCTGTGGCGAGAATATTTGAAGATTACGTCTTTCTGATTCCAAGAAACGCTGCTAAAACAGTACAATAGCCGAAATACGAAGTTACACCAATACAAATGTAAGAACTACTGTGTCAGACTGCTAAATAGACTGAGATCCTATACTTATGTATTCAGGGATCCTTCTTGGTTCAGTGGGATTTACTCACAAACTTCTTTGAAATCAGTAGCACTTGCTTGAGAAGTTAGCTTTGGAATATACCATGATTTACAAGATTCCCCCCTCCCCCTAAAATAATTCATTCTTGCTTTCTCAGTTGATGAGCATTGAGCTTGGCTCAGAATATGGAGGAACTGGATCTTCTTTTTTTTCCACCATTCTGGTGATTGAAGAGCTAGCCAAGGTTGATCCATCAGTGGCACTTGTATGTGAGCTCCAGAATACATTAACCAACAAATTGTTTACAACATATGGCACAGAAGAACAAAAGAGAAACTACTTGCCCAGGTTGGCAAAAAACTTGGTGAGTGTAGATTTAATGAAATATGTTAGCCTAATTCTGCAGAATTTTCATCTTGTTCAAAAATTATGAGTCCAATCCAAAGATTCCAATCCACAGCCTCATGATATTAAGTCTTGACACCACAGGGGCGTAGATTAGATTTTAATCAAATATTTTTTGATAGTGAAACTGGGCTGTATACCACATCAGTAATTTTTTTTAATACCTAGCAGTGCAGTCTACAAAGCATTTAATCAGCTGCCCTGAGCCTGCCCTCGTGGGGAGGGCGGGGTATAAATCAAATAAATAAATAAATAAATAATAAAAGCATTATTTATCTCATTTAGTTACAATCAGTGGGAGTCAAACTGGTTTAAATAAGGCAAAGTTAGGATTAGAGTTAGATGTGTTATGCTGGCAATACATCATGTACTTATGCCCTTTTGCTAGAGCATGTCATGCTGTGACTCTTGCTGTATCAACATTTTCCCTTTGTTGCCATAGTAAGGCTAGGTAAAGACTGAGCTATCGCATTGTTTAGGGTAAGAGATCTGTCTCTATGTGGGGATTCTAAGTGACTTTTTGATTGAATTTTATTTTTTGATTGAAGAGACTCAAGAAGATGTGGGAGAATATATTGTGTAACTGCAAAATAGTAAAAAGCCAAGTAGCGACAGACTAACACTGCTAACTCCTCTGGATCTATGATTGTGTAACTGTTTAGCTTTAATTGGCTTACAGACTGGTCAACTAGAGAGCAGTCCTAAATGGGTGTACTTGGAAGTAAGTGACAGTTTACTCAATAAGGTTTACTCCTGGGAAAGTATTCTGCAAATTACAGCCTATGTTATGCCATGTAAATGACGGTATAAAGATCTGATGTGCTCATTATTTGGAAAATGAAAAACTGGTAGTCTTCTGGAATGGAAAGGATGTGTTATATAATGGGTTTTAGGTAACCTTTGAACTGATATTTTTTGAATCCACAATTGCCAGGGTGTTAATCACATACTATGGGACAATTATGTTAGTTCTCGTTCTTCCTGTTTGCCTTGAGTCCTGGTTGTATAATTCACATTACAAGCACCATTAGAAGACCAAATCTACCTCTTTTCAACTGTCTTCTCACTCCACTACTCATACCTAGTATTGCTTAAACACGGCCTTTATCATTCCATTTTATCCCTGAACCTTACAACCTTTCCTGATTCACCTCAATGTCTGTCATTAAACTTACAATGTATGTCCAAAATGTTGAAAGAAATGTTTTATTGGTTTATTTATACTGTGCTGTTCCTATGTTCTCAAAATCTGTATACAGTGAATATATCTGAAATGGCATTATTTTACATGGTAGATGGGCAGCTTCTGCCTTTCAGAGGTTGGATCTGGCAGTGATGCATTTTCCTTGAAGACTCGAGCTGAAAAGAAAGGCGACTATTATATCATCAATGGATCAAAGATGTGGATTAGCTTTGCTGAACATGCAGGAGTCTTTCTGGTGATGGCAAATGCAAATCCTTCTGCTGTAAGTAGCTGGGGAACAGTTGCCATTTAGTTTCAGCAAAGTATTGCTGAATCCAGATAATAGGGTATAAATAGTCTTGCACTGTGCTTATATTGGCTGCTTCCCATCCTCCAGAGACTTGCCGAACTTTAAGCTGGAATGCTTCTTTGAAGTAGCTTTCATGCTGGCTTTACTCAGTTGAGTGGGGAGGGTCCTACTTTCATGTGATGAAACTTCATTTTGTTTTGGTTTGGGATTTGCCTTTTTCTTATTTGTGTGAGCCTTCAGGACAGAGTGAAATATAAATTTAAATAGACTAGCTATTTTATGTAGAATTGAATACACCGGTGCAAGTTTTAATAGACCCAGGGGCAGATTAACCATTAAGCAGACTAAGCACGTGCTTAGGGCACCAGGGCCAAAGGGGACATCACAAAGTTGGAAAAAGGGTGAAAAGCTTAGTTTGTACAGTATATTGTGTTATCATATGAATTGTATTGCTGCAACCTGCATTGTATATCTGGTCAGACAGGTCAACAACTAAAATGGACTGGGTCAGTGTGGAAAGGAGGGGGGGCACCAAGATTGTCCAGTGTTTAGGGCACCAGTGAGCCTTAATCCGCCCCTGAATAGACCCCTTCATATCTGTAAGAAGCAAGGATAGCAAAAGCATGGCATCACAATTAAGATACTTCAGCCTCTGGTAGCAGCTAACAAATGCTGAAATTACTGATGCTATGTGTGACAAGACTTCCTGCAGAATAAGGCCTGTTCCTACCAAATGTGACTCTTCTATTAGGTCACCCATCCCTGCCCTTGGAGTATTTTTCTTTGGACAGGATCATTGTCCCAGGGTATCCAGTTTGTTTCAAAATATTCATATCTTCTACACTAGCATGTGTTGTGGAACAAGGCCAATGGTAAAAGCTTTCTGTGGATCTCAAAGCTGAGAGAGGCATGTAGATGAAACTTTGGGGAACATAGTGGAAGGAAACTGTTTCTCGGGTTCCTGTTGCAGCAGAGAGATGCGATTTATAGATATGATAAATGCTTGTGCCTTAGCAATGTTAGTTATGGAGCCAGGTACAGGGGAGGGAAGTCTGGGGAGGCAGTTAGACCTTTAGATGACAAATGTGTGAAGGGATTATTGAGGTATGTGAGGGAAATTACAAAGAAGCTAAATGAGTTCTTTGCATGGGTCTTTACTACTAAAGGTGATGGTCAGGTTCCTGTTGCTGAACCTTTTTTTAAAGTAATATCTGAAAAAGTAAATTGAATGGAGATGATGAACCCATTTTGTGTACATTACTGTGAGGGGTAGCATTATTATGGAAACAATTGTGCTGGAATCACTAAATCAATGGCATATTTGGAATGCTTACTCATACAGTTTTGTGTGTCTCTGTCTTTCTTAGGGATATAAAGGAATAACATGTTTCATTGTTGACCGAGACACAGAGGGCCTACATGTAGGAAAGAAAGAAGATAAACTGGGAATCAGAGCAACCTCTACATGTCCTGTAACATTTGAAAATGTAAAGGTAATCCTTTTAAAGCTGCAAAGGGCATTTGGTTAAACCATCACAATACGATGGAGCAGTTCAGTGGACCTGCAGTTGTTCTAGTTAGTATGAGTCTAGAAGCTGAATAGTAGATCTAGATTTTTTTAACTGCCACTTTGTGCTAACAATCACAGATTGGAACTTGATTTGCTTAAACGGCTTCAAAATCGATCCAAATTTAAAATGGGCTTTGTGTCGACCAAAAGCATTATTAAGTGTTTGTTTTTATCCTGTTTCCCTCAAAACTGAATCAAGTATCATAAATCTGTGCTAGGTTTTGAAAAACGGGGAAAGGCTAATGTTATTTGTTTAATTCCACAGGTGCCTGAGACCAAGATACTGGGGCAGCTTGGACAAGGGTATAAGTATGCCATTGGTATGCTCAATACGGGCAGAATAGGGATAGCTGCACAGGTGCGTAACCCTGTTAAAAATGTAAGACTCATGCAGATATCACAAAAGAGTTCCCTTGACCATGGTCTTCCGCCAGCCTTGCCCCTCTTTAGGTTGAAATTGAAAGAAGTCAATTGATTACAAGGTGATTTATGCAAAGGACCTAGTTTTCAATTACTGCTGTAGAGCATGCCCAAGGATTTCAACTTGCCTTGGTGACATTTTTGACAGACACACCATGTCACAGCACAAACAGCTTTTTGAAACTTAGGTTCAAAAGAGGTTTGCTGTGGATCCAGACAGAGTAGGTAGTGTTTGGGAAGCTGAAGCCCGTAAGTTCCTTCGGTATACCATATTACTTGTGTGTTTTTCGTTTTGGTTTTTTTGTTTTGTTTTTTGAGGCTCAACCATTATCTGTATTTCGTTGTGGTAATCTGGGGTTGCTTTTTGTATCAGCAGTTAAGTATCTTTGTTAATTCTTTGTTTGGATACCCTGACATGGAAAGTAGTTCCATAATAAGTAGAAGCAAAAAAGAAAACACCACTGGCAAAAAATGAACACACAAGCAAATAAGGAAATATATAATAATCAATTAAGCATAACAGCAAGTATAATATATATCAAATAAGCATAACAGCAAATATAATATCACTCAATTGCTTCTATGCTGGAGTAGATACATGGAAAGACTGTGACTGTTTCTGTTATGCTTTATTATTGCACTTTGGCCAATTGAGAGAGCCAGTCTGGGGAAGGAAGATGCCCTGAATGCTGGAACCCCCCTTCCTTCCCAATTCTGAGGCTGGTAGGCTAGACACTGTCTTTACTGGCAGGATAGCAGAAGGCTGGAGGCCCGTCTCGGGAGTGAAGGAACCTCACAAATCTCTAGCAAGCAAAGTCACATTCAGTACTTGTCATTTAGTCTCTCTAGTTGCATCAGTTCTGTCCTCTCTGACTGTGGCATTTCCAGCTGGATCCTACTCTGTTCTGAAAGCGACATGCTGAGGTCCTTAGAAGGGAGCAGTGAGTTCACAGCAGACCCCCTTATAGCTTTTTCCTCTTGTGGAGTAGACTCTTTTCTGTCGTAATATTTGCTGGAAAAGAGTATGAGACTGTGCTGATTTGCATATTCATTTAGTGTGCCGTAGCAGAGTTAGCCTGAGGGCTGTTCCAAGTGGAAAGCCTGTCAAAGGGTGAGCAGACTGGCCGCTGAATCACACTTGGAGGGGAAAGTTCCAACAAGTGTCCTTAGTAGACTTGCTTCAAAAGGAACAAGTAGGATTGAGCTGAGTTGCTGGCACCTTCTAGTGGCAGGGAGCTGCATTGCACTCACTGGGGTTAATGCCCAGTAATGTTTAATAGCAGGGCTGGTTCTGTAAGGAGCTGAGGTTAGGCAGGAGCATACAGTGGGCAAAGTTTGGAGGGTGGCAGACTCCACTACACCTGCCTCCCCTCCTGTCCTGTCTCTGCCTCATTTTTTTTCACCTCAAAGCTGGAGCTGCAAATGCTGTTTCCTTCCTCCTACCCCCAGTCATCTTCAAACAGAGAGAAGCAAGATACTTAGGCCCAGTGTGTAAAGTGCCATTCAAGTTATGGCCAACTTATGGTAACCATATCAGGTTTTCAAGGCAAGTGATTAAGCAGGGGTGGTTTGCCATTGCCTTCCTCCGCGTGGCAACCCTGGAATTCCTTGGTGGTGTTCCATACAAGTGCTGACCCTGCTTAGCTTCTGAGATCTGACAAGATTGGGCTATACTACACCGTTCCATATCCCTCTTAGGCCCAATAGACTCCCCAAACTCTCAGTAGATTTCTTTTGTGAGAGTTCAGGAAATTCACTGGGTATGTTTGTGGATTGCTGTGCTGTGTTTAAAGGCACCTGGGGAAGCAAGGAAGGAAGGACTGTTCACTGCTCCGCAGGGAGGTGGGAAGGGAGGAGGAGGCGGCAGCAGTCTTAAATAGCACCTCTTGTTGAGACTTCACTGTTCATTTCCTGTGGCATGGCCAACTTACTTTTTTTTTTCCTCAAGAGGTCTGGGGCACTTTGTATTTGCATGATAGTAATGGTTTTTGTTTTCTTGTTCACCCACAGATGTTGGGATTGGCACAGGGATGCTTTGATCACACTATTCCATATACAAAGGAGAGGACCCAGTTTGGAAAAAGCATATTCGATTTTCAGGTAGTGATTAGTACACGCTGTTAAAACTGGTTGTAAAGGGAAAACATTTTTCAAAGGAGATGTCAAAAATGATGATAAAGCTAATTATCATAGGGCACAATGTTACAGTTGCATATGTACAGGTAATTCTAAGTTATAAGGATTACCTTTGAGGTGCATGTCCCAAAAAATGAATGCTCTTCTCAGTACTTGTGTAGCAGAAAAATTCTGCAAATGGAATGACAGCTGGTTCTTTGGTTACTTGGCATAGCATGACAATTTAAAACAAGCACAGGTAAGAAGAAATCTAAAAATGTATCCTCTCAGCAGTTCTGACGCATGAAGTGGGATAGATAGAGGGGCACTGTTTGTAAATTGCACTTGATTCTTAGTAAAAGAGATCTTCACCAGAAGTTACATTGAGGATTTCCTGTGGTTATCCCAATAGTTGTGTTAGGTATGATTCCTGTGCTTGCTACAAATTCATATATTCTTTAAAAAGAAGAAGAGGTTGGATTTATACCCCGCCCTTCACTCGGCGTTTCAGAGTGGCTTACAAACTCCTTTCCCTTCCCCCAACAGATATCTCGTGAGGTAGGTGGGGTTGAGAGAGCTCTAACAGAAACTGCTCTTTCAAGGACAGTTGTGACAGAACTATGGCTTGCCCAGGGTCATCCAGCAGCTGCAAGTGGAGGAGTGGGGAATCAAACCCGGTTCTCCCAGATTAGAGTCCGCATACTTAACCACTACACCAAACTGGCCATTATGTGGGGAATTATGCCAATTTTGCTTATTTAAAACCAGAGTTGTTATGAGTTGTTGTTCTTACAGTGTGTGGTATGACCTGAACAATTATGAATTTCCTGACAATTTAAGGGTAGTTAAGTATTTTTGGCTCAGCTCTTTGGCCACATAGGATCAGGAGTTGGGAGTCAGGGAGAGAGGGTTGATTTGTCTCACAAGCTGTGTTGTAATGAGGGACTCACTTCTTTCAGGGAATGCAACATCAGATTGCTCAGGTGGCCGTACAGCTAGAAGCTGCAAGATTGCTTACCTACAATGCAGCCCGACTTGCAGAAACTGGAAAGCCATTTATCAAAGAGGCAAGCATGGCCAAATATTATGCAGCAGAGGTAAGCTAAATTTGGGGATGGGTTGGGCTTGTGTTTTATTTCAATGTTGATGCATCATTAAAGGGCATATGATTTTCTTTTATGCATAAACCTTTGAGCACTGACCAGTATCCTACCTTCCATGTGCAGAAGGCATACAAAGTTTCCCCATGTTCCCCTCCATAAGCACAACTAATGTTCTAGCCCCTGGAAACATCTGTCCTGGGGTTGCAGAATCCACACGAAGGAAAAGTTGTGAGGATTGGTGGGCAGGAGCAAGGAGGGGCAAAGAGATGAAATTGTCCCTCCCATCAGCAGAGCTGTGCTTGCAAAAGACCATCCATGGATGGGATTTCTCCTCCATGGGTGGAACTATTTGTAAAAATAGTGCACTGTCCCATAGGCACACAGCCCACATCTAAGTAAATTTTTCTTCCCACCTTCTTTATTTTGTGGCACTCAAAATAGAATGTGTCAAGTAACTGAGAATGAGAACATTCCTCTAAAGGCAGCTGTAGTGGTGGCAGTTAACGAAGAAGTGACTGGTCCCACATTTATTTGCTTCTCATTGTCAGGCTAGCCCAGGGGTCCTTTTGAGCCTGCAGGCATCTTTGGAATTCTGACATAGCATGACAGATGCAGTCACAAAACAGCTGCTACACCACAGCTCCATCCATAAAAATAGCTGCTGTAGCTTACCTTCAGTCATGCAGTGAAGATACTTGTCCTGTGGTGGCACCTGCTGTCAAAGCATCGTTTCTAAAAATCTGCACAGTCAATCAGAAGCCTTGCTGGGCAAAACCCCGACCTGGCCCTGCCTACTTTCTAAAAACACTTGGTGGGCATCCAGAAAGGTGTTGGTTGGTGCCATGGTGTAGTGGTTAAGAGCGGTGGACTCTAATCTGGAGTACCGCGTTTGATTCCCCACTTCCCCACATGCAGCCAGCTGGGTCAGAGTTCTCTCAGAGCTGTTCTCTCGAGCAGTTCTTTCAGCATTCTCTCAGCCTCACCTACCTCACAGAGTGTCTACTGTGGGGAGAGGAAGGGAAGGTGACTGTAAGCAGTGTTCCTTCTAAGATGAGTTAGTGTGAGCTCGCTCACAGTTTTTTAGCCTCCGGCTCACACATTTTTGTCTTAGCTCAGGAAGGATGGCTCCAGAGCAAACAGTAGCTTTTATGCAGTAGCCAAATCGCCTGCTCACAATTTTAATGCCAGTCGCTCAGAAAGTAGATTTTTTGTTCACAAGACTCCAGAGCTTAGAGGGAGCATTGACTGTAAGCTGCTCTGAGACTCTGAGTGAAGGACGGGGTATAAATCCAACTCTTCTTCTTTATGTTGGGGACCTCTGGCCTAGCAAAATACCCTGGCTTTGATTCTAAGGCAATTCACAGCATGCCAACTCTATCTTTCATAGGTTGCAACTGTAACAACAAGTAAATGTATTGAATGGATGGGAGGCATAGGCTTCACAAAAGATTACCCTATTGAAAAGTATTACAGGGACTGCAAAATTGGTAAGTAGCAAGTTATCATGAATAATTTACTGTACATGACATCATGTTCCGAGTTTGGGGTGAATTACCAGAAAGTTACCAAAATAGTTTTTTTTGTTCCTTTGACCACCTTGCTCTGATACAGACATTCAGCAACAGGTGCATATAAGGATCTAGAATTTATTTATTTATTTATTTATTTTTCACATTTGTATCCCGCCCTCTCCAGTGGGCTCAGGGCGGCTATAATTAAAGTAAAACCTTTCAGCTACTATATTTTGTTATGTCCAGAATTAAAGCATAGGTCAAATGTAGTATCCTGCAAGAGCAGTAGTGTAAGAAAGCCCTATGCAGAGAATGTCTTCTGCACATACTTTATCCTTCATGTGCTGGGCTGTCAGCCACATGATCTCGTCCAATGGCGACGGCTTATCAGATCTTCTACAATTTCCAGGTTCTTCCTCAGGCCTCATCGACGCATCCTTTAAGATACCTTGACGGTGGTGGTATAATGGGGCTGCAGCTCCTACTCAAAGGCCTGGCGGAAGAGCTCCGTCTTGCAGGCCCTGCGGAACTGCACAAGGTCCTGCAGGGCCCGTATTTCCCCCGGGAGCTCGTTCCACCAGGTAGGAGCCACCACCGAAAAAGCCCTGGCCCTGGTCACAGCTAGTTTGGCATCCTTGGGGCCCGGGATGACCAACAAATTTTGGGCCCCCGACCGTAGTGCTCTTGGGGGAACATGTGGGGCAAGACGGTCCCTCAGGTAGGCTGGACCCTGGCCATAGAAGTCAGATGGTGCTGGTTTTGATGTATAACATAAATATACTGGATCCGGATCTTGTGCTGCTTAATATACTTAAAGTAAAACCTTTCAGCTATTATGTCCAGAATTAAAATGTAGGTCAAATGTAGTATCCTGCAAGAGCAGTAGTGTAATAAAGCCCTATGCAGAGAATGTCTTCTCCACATACTCTATCCTTCATGTGCTGGGCTTTCAGCCACATGATCTTTTGTCACAGCAAAGCAGCTGTAGCTGCACATGAAGGGCTCCTGTACGTACATCTGGACAGGTCTTGCTCCGTGCTAATAGAAATGCATGCATTATGGTGTCTCATTTTAAAAGGACAAATTATTGTGCAGCCAAACTTGGGAGTCATTCACACATACATGAATAATGTGGTTTCATCCCTCCGTCGCTCACACGGTTGGCAGAATTCCATTCCACTTGAACAGCACTTTATGTGGAATGATATGAAAGTTGTGTCCGTTAGATCTGTTTGCGGTCCCAGCACCGAGGGGAGGGGAGAGGGCGAAGGCAAGGGATCTCCTCCCCCTCCATTCATACCTCAACACACAGTCTTACATCTCAGCTTTTGGAATAAAATTGGTCACAGCTTTATTGGCTACAGCTGTGGGAAGCCTTGGCGCAGCATGGGGCCCCGGATCCCGGCAGTGACTGACCCGCCTGCCAGTCGATGAACCCCAGCCCACCTGCTGGGTCAAAGGAACCGTGGGATGACAGGATGCTTGATCCCACAAGGATGACTGCCACTAGGTGGTCTCCCCTGCCACTTGAGCATGAGGGTAACCCCTGGCAGCTCTCAGGGTGGGCATGCCCCTGGAAACCCTCACCCCAAGATTCCTTATGGGGATCCACATACTCAGGGAAAATGGGCACACAGGCTGGTTTTTCCTAAAATGGATCTGTCCCCACGCTGACACCAACTCCCCATGTCGTGATGATTAAACTTTAGCAAACATTCATAACCGTAATGTCATCCGTGCATCCCCCACTGCATTACCTCTCCCATGGCGACAGCCCCTAAGCCCCACATGCCATTCTTCCCAAAGGCAAAAACACAAAGGATGGGATGGGTTGGCAAAAAACCACATGGCCAGGTGAGATCCTAGGCAGCATGGCACTTTGTCCCCTAGCCCCCCCCCCTTTTGCCCTCAGCCATGACTCAGTTCCAGGCCTCTGACAGGCCATGCACCAGGAAGGGGGTGGGCCAAAATTCAGGCCATTGCAGCCACCCAGCCCCTCAGCTAGCCATGCAACCTGGCCTTCTTAGCCGGGCACAGCCAGCCCTGACCACCTTTGCCTTCTTCGACTCGCCCCTTCCCGCAGGACCCATGGGTGAGTCGGGGCCCTGGCTTCACACGGGTGTACCAACAAGGCACTATAAAATCCATTGCGTTAACTTGCCCTTACTTTTTCCTCGGTAGTGAAACTTTGTACCCATGCACAAATTTGTCTACTAGGTGGGCTGGTAATTACAGATTACTGCTGTTGTAGTGTATGGAGCGATATTGTAATATTTTTGGCTCTTCCTTGATTATATATTTAATATCTGCTTTACAGAAAAACTCTTTTAATAGCTACTCGATATTCTTACTTGATTTTTTTACAACCCCCCGGCTTATTTCAGGAACCATATATGAAGGAACTTCAATGATCCAGTTGAATACCATTGCAAAATGCATTGCTCAAGAATACTGAAATCCAAAAGATGCATTGATTGTTACAGATTATTTCACAGAAAATTAGAGGCAGTTCATCTCACTGGTGGAATCCTTGATTGTGCCTTCATTGCCAAATTCTATATCAAAGAGCCAAACAATTGTTATATGTTTCATATACAGTCCCTTGCTCAAATCAGTGTATAAGTTACCTGACTGCTATGTATCATTGGAAGCTTAACTTACAGTTATAATGGCACAGGTCCTGCCTCTTTTGAAGTACTTGTTGGATTTTCTGTCTCTCCGTGCTGACATCTATCAACTTGCTGATACCATTTGATTCTGAATTGGTGAAACATTTCCTGCAGGAATGATCTTTCCAAATTACCACATTTCTCTTAATCCTTGGCATCTACTTTAATTTGGGGTGTTTATAAATGTACAACATTTATTTTTATTTTTAAAAAGTTGTAAATCATGGTAAAGTATATATCCCAAAATGTCTGAGATTTTATTCACATGACTGCAGTGGTCTCAAAACATTAGTTACAAGCCAGTAATAGTAACACTCATTTACATGTCCGTGGGACAATACGAATGTAAGTGATCAATCATCCAAATGCTTAAAAATGGTGCCAAAATGTAATGGACTGTTCTTGCTTGATTTCTAACCCCTTTTCTTAGAGGATGGGGTAGGATGAGGTAGAGTTCTTATTTAAAGCCAATAAGTTCGAATGCATAGGGCTCTGATTTTGATACAGTGCTTTTCAAAATGGATAAAATCAACAGCTGCCCATACGTGCCCATTCTCTGTTGTGGCCTCCACCTTATTGAAATGCCCTGCCTGATGGGGTCAAGAAAGCTCCCACTCTCTGAGCTTTACATCAAGTGCAAAGCTGAATTATTCAGGAAGGCTTTTTTACAAAGATGATAGGGCCATAGTGTAACAAAATGTTTCAGAAAGATGCTTTGGTAAAAGGGTTTGGGACTGGGTATTTCTACTGTGTATAGTTTGTATTGTCTGTTGCTGTAAGTAGGGTACAACTATGTAATTTTTGCTTCGCTTAACATGTCGTGGTAATGCTCATGCTTTGTTTCAGTTCTGTTCAGACTTCTGCTTGATTCCAGATTTCTGGAATCCAAATCCTATTGCACTGTTTATTGGATGTCCCATCCTGTTGATTGTATTGACTTGCACTGTGTTGTCTGCCTTGAGTCTCAACGAAACATTATATGGTGGGTTTATGCTTTTTTAGGCTTGTAAACTGATAGTAATTGGTCACAGCATTTCTAGGGCCTGTGCCTCCATATGCCTTCAGTCAACCCAGTACAGATAAATAAAATGGAAAACTTGTCACTATTATCTCTGTCCTAGTGGATGAAAAACAAGAAGTATTGCATCTCTAGTACAGTAGCATTATGTATAAAGCTCCTTGTGTTAATTATGACATTGTTTGGCTCGATATACTACACGTGCCTGTATGTCTTCTGTAAGCCTGCAAGAAACAAAGAAACGGGGTTTATTCTTTATTTTTCTTTCTTGAAAGGCTGAACTTTGACCAGCTTCATGACAAGCTGAAATCCAGCAGGCAGAGTTTCCTTTATTGTTATAACTCAATGTTGAGGGAAACTATACTTCTTAAATTCCTGCCAGGGATGCAGCTGTTAAAGGCACAGCGTCTTTACCAGAAAAGGGCAGTAACTGTAGTGCTAGATGTTTCGTATGGAAGGGAAATGTTCTGCACCTTTAGCAGGGGCTTAATGGGATGTGATTTACCACTGTGCCCTGAAAAGCTTCAACTGCCCATTTCCACACATTTAGCTTCTGTTAAAAGAAGGACAAGAGTTCTTTGTCCAGGCCACTTGGCAACCCTACCAGCATGAAACATGCAAATAGTATCACTTCTTAGTAATAGATGTCTATTCTGTTTGCTTTGAGCTGTACCTGAAATTGATGGTAATCAAATTTCTTGTATACAAAACTTACTCAGCTCTTTTAAGTCTTACAGGTGGCTTTCAAAAAAGGTACAGTTTCTATACAGAGCATCAAAAAAAAAAAAAGTAAGGCACACTGTGTGCTTTGTTACTCACTGTGTGCTTTGTTACTAGATATATTTTGTAATTATTTTCATGCAATGATTGTAAACTTGCTCTGCGAAGTGACTCTTTGAACCTGAAAAAATAATTAAATTCAAGTGCATCTGTTAAGTAAAGGTGGTACGAAAAAGTAGCTAAAGGCCTGCGGCCAAGATGTTTTCTCAAATACCTAACCCCCCTCCCCCCCCCCAATCAACAGATTGTCCCGGCTCCAGGCTGTCGCTGGGAGCAGGTCTATTTGGGAGTAAATCACATGTTATTCAATGGGACTTCTTACTGCCAGGAAAATGTTCTTAGGATTACAGCCTCTGTCACCCATCTCTTTACCGTAAGTTTTGACTTTCTGCCTGCTATAAATTGTATTTCCTTCCTTAAAGATCCTTCCTCCCCCCCCTCCCCCCAACTACACCCTTTTCTTCTCGGTCAATTGAGTGGAAACATGAGCTGTATGCTTAGATCAGGCCCTGTTCTTTCTTCCACAGCCTTTGGAAGTTCAGTTGGGTAGGCCCATGCGACGGGGCCCAGTAACTTCCAAGTCTCAGCAGCAGCACTGAGACTTTGAAACATCTACGCCCAGGTGTACATTTGGCCCCCTCTCTTTGAGTTTTAGGAGGCGTGACTTTGGAGGACCTCCCTGTTTCAATGAGGGTTTGATGTGAATTAATGTTGATGATAGTTGAAATATTAATTTATTGTGGATGCTTGCTCTTTGGCTTACTGCAACTCTGGATTCTTCACTTGATGTGCTGGGTGTTTTAATTTGCTTTTGGTTCTTTTTGCCTTTTACCACATGTGAATTACATATTTAATTCGTTGTTATAAGCCACTAACAGTACAATCCTAAGCAGAGTTACACTGCTCTAAGCCCGTTGATTTTAATAGAGTGGTAGGGGGTGTAACTCTGTTAGGATTGCACAGTTAAAGAGTGATGGTGAGATACATTCATGGTTACCGTCTTTTCGACTAACTCCTGTAATGATGGTTCTATCTGGAGTCATTAGCCAGTGATCATGTTTAACTGTGTACAGTGAAAAGTTCCACATACTGATTCCTGCACATCACACTGCTACTGAAGCCAGAACAGCAGGCCAGACTGTTTTTCTGATCTATTGTCAACGCTATATGCATTATATCTACCTTTGGTTTAATAAAGATGCATTATGACTACATTTAGATCTGATGAACAAGTTTTCCCCCTCGTTGTCATGCATACATACATGCTTCTTCTCCCCACAAATTAGAGTCTGTATTCTCCCACAAGCCAGAATTCTAAACCAGCGGTTCCCAACTTTTCTGAGTTTGATCCACCACATGATAGTAGCTGTTATATCCATGGACTGAGAAACTACATAAAGACAAAAAGATCAAAATGACAAAGTGTAGTACACATGGCCAGCTGGGAATGGGGGGGAGGGGATTGCCAGGAGAAAGAGAAAGTCCCAGGCCATGGCACCACCATTACACAGGAAGTGATGTCATCATGCCAGTGACTTCTGGGTGGCACTCTGGTAAAACTGACTTCTACCATGTTTTGCCCAAATACCGGAGTGTGTCCCTGAGGTTGTTGGTGTGATGACATCAATTTCTGTGTGATGCAAATGTGGCGTGGGCCTTTTTTCTGGGAAGTCCCTCTGACAGCCAGCTGATTGGTGGCAAAGGATCCCCGCCTCCACTAGGGGGTTTGTAACCTGTGGTCATTTGAAAAGGGCTTTTTGCAATCAGTGGAACTTGCATTTGCCATTTTAATTGCAAGTAACTTCCAAGTAAAAAGTCATAAATGAGAGAAGTGAACACCCAGATCTATACACAAAGTAAGCCTTCTGTTTTTAAATCTGGAACAGCAACCCATTCTGTAGCTTACACTTGAAGCCTGAAAGATTCTTAGAACCACTTTGTGATGCACAGAAGAGGCTGTTGGGGGTGGGGATGATTGTAGATGTTTTCTCAGGGAAGGACTGCAGTAGGTAAAGTGGCCTAAATTAAGAACATAAGAAGAGCCCTGCTGGATCAGACCCATGGCCCATCTAGTTCAGCACCCTGTCTCACATAGTGGCCAACCACAGTTTGACCAGCCACCCACATTCAGATGTCAAAGGAAATCAGAATTTGATTGAAAACTACTACAACCAGGAAGTTTTCAATCCTGCTCCAAGTCTGTGGGGTGAAGGAATACACATGCATAGCATCAAGCCATAGTCACACCTGTCACAAGTAAGCCTATCTATTTGTCCATAGTTTTGCGATGCTCAGGAAATGTGTATTCTCTCTTTAACTTCAGTATGTGACAAAGTGAGCTTTGACTCATTAAAAATTGATACACTGGAAAATTTTAGTTAATCTCTATGGTGCTACGGGACTCTTAATTTTGTTCTGCTACTATAGCCAAACACGGATACCCAACTAAAACTATTCTCTCTTTAAGTTTCTGTTAAGGAAACCTAATAAATGTAAATGCTTTAACCTGTGGTCATTTGAAAAGGGCTTTTTGCAATCAGTGGAACTTGCATTTGCCATTTTAATTGCAAGTAACATCCAAGTAAAAAGCCATAAATGAGAGAAGTGAACACCCAGATCTATACACACAGTAAGCCTTCTGTTTTTAAATCTGGAACAGCAACCCATTCTGTAGCTTACACTTGAAGCCTGAAAGATTCTTAGAACCACTTTGTGATGCACAGAAGAGGCTGTTGGGGGTGGGGATGATTGTAGATGTTTTCTCAGGGAAGGACTGCAGTAGGTAAAGTGGCCTAAATTAAGAACATAAGAAGAGCCCTGCTGGATCAGACCCATGGCCCATCTAGTTCAGCACCCTGTCTCACATAGTGGCCAACCAGTTCCTTTGGAGGGCCAATAACAGGGCATAGAGGCTGATACCTTCCCCTGATGTTGCCTGCTGGCTTTGGGATTCACAGGTTTAGTGCCTCTGAATGTGGAGGTTCCCCTCAGTCACCATGGCTAGTAACCACTGATAGACTTATCCTCCATGAATGTATCTAATCCCCCTTTAAAGCTGTTTATTCCTGTGGCCATCACTTCATCCTCTGGCCATGAATTCCACATTTTAATCACTCTCTGTGTAAAGTAGTATTTCCCTTTGTCTGTTCTAAACCTACTGCTCATTGGATTGCTTTAAAAAAATGGATTGGTTAAAAAATGTTCCTAGCTTACCTGGACACACCAAAACAATGGTAAGTCAAGGAAAAAACAGAAAGTGTGACCCAGGACCTTGGAGGGGTGGGGACACACCATCCAGTACAGTCTGAATATCACCTCCCTTTTAGGCTTGCCAGGATTAACCTTCCGTTTGCCCAGCCCCATCCAGCCCATCACTAAATATTCTTTTGAATCTCTCTCTGCTGAAGAAGAGTCTTCCTAGAGGAAGACTTCTCTGCATTGGAAGAGCATTTATCAAAAAAGCAGCCATTGGATCCAACTTAGTGGGAAGGGAGTTATTAGATCCAACACATTCTGAAAAACTGTAATAGTCTGGCCTAACATTATGGCTTGTTTCGTATAACGTTAGCCCTCTTCTGGACGGTGACAGTATATTGTACGCAATATAAGAAAAAAAATGTTGCCTTTATTTTGGCCCAGGCTATGTACAAAAGGATTTCAGTCTGTTAACCACTTCTGTCATTTTTAGGAATACTGATCATTGATTTGTTGTTGTCACTGTTAAATCGCACAGTCGAGTCCGACTCTTCGCGACCCCATGGACGAGCTCTCTCCAGGCCTTCCGGTCTTCTGCCGTCCTCTGAAGTAGGCTCAACTTCATGTTCGTTGCATCGATGACACTGTCTAACCATCTCATCCTTTGCCGTCCCCGTCTTCTTTGACCTTCAATCTTTCCCAGCATCAGGGTCTTCTCCAGTGAGTGCTCCCTTCTCATTTGGTGGCCAAAGTATTTTAGCTTCAGTTTCATTATCTGGCCTTCCAGGGAACAGTCAGGGTTGATTTCTTTTAGGATTGACTGATTTGTTCTTCTTGCAGTCCAAGGGACTCTCAAGAGTCTTCTCCAGCACCATAGTTCAAAAGAATCTATTCTTCTGCGCTCGGCCTTCCTTATAGTCCAACTCTCGCAGCCATACATGACTACTGGGAATACCATTGCTTTGACCATGCGGACTTTTGTTGGCAGGGTGATGTCTCTACTTTTTATCATGCTGTTTAGGTTCGCCATCGCTTTCCTCCCAAGGAGCAGGCGTCTTTTAATTTCATGGCTGCAGTCACAGTCTGCGGTGATCTGGGATCCTAACCACATAAAAAGCTTCTGAAATCTGAAAACTCTAAAACTTTCTTTGGTTAAAAATAATGCTGCAGAATTTAGTCATTTAAATACCTTTTTTAAAAAAAAGAAATTGTACTTTTAAATGTCTGTATTTATTGGACGTTTAACAGACATTTAAGGAATACGTGCTTGCCCCACTGACGAAAATCTGGAAGTTTAGAATGTCTTTGTATGGATGGCTTAACAGCTGTTTCCATAGCAATATTGATTTTTAGGCATATTCTGTAATATAGTCTTGCTCTTGCATGTGTGCAAATAACAATCACGCATAATGAGTGTTTTAATGGCAAAAACACCCATGTATTTGATTGCTACTGTTTATTTTAATTAATTCCTATCCTGCTGTATCTAAACCCTCCAGATGCTTTTCAGAAATGTAACCTGAGAATCAAAGTATAAGAATTATGATAACCGAAATTATAAGGAAAATGGGGAAAGTACCAGGTTATAAAATAAATTAAATAAAAACAGAATGTATACCCTTTATGTGGAGAAAAAAGCAGAGATTAGATTCAATGTTCCAAGAGTCTTCAGCTAAAAAGCCAGTTCAGTATTTTGGTATTGTTATCATCTATCCTTCATAAAAAAAATTTCAATCTCTTGATGGACTGGATAAGAATATATAGAAATAGAGGGGAATGATAGGGAAATCTTGATTTGGAAAGATATCCCAAAATAGTTCTCTTTCACAAAACTTGCCTACAAAAATAGGGGAAAAGCAGATTGAGAAATGGCCAAAATTAATTTACAAATTCTGCTCTGAAGGTTAAAAATTGAGAATAGAAATGCAAGCACAATTGGAGGGGGGGTCTGGCATTTCCAAATATCAGGATACATATTGGGGTGTGTGGCAGCTATGGGGGGGGGAAGAGAGGGAGGGGGAGGACTCTGATGCAGTTGCCCACTGAACTGAAGATGTCCAGTCTCCCACTCTGGCATTTCCTATGGATTTTTTTAAACCCCAGTTGCCCACAATCAGTTGAAAGAGGGCATACACAACCTTTGATTAAAGGATTAGTAGCATGCCAGCTATCTGCTCCCTAAAGGTCTCTTATTTGGTAATCTGCTAGTCTGAGACTATTTGTGTGAGTAGAAATAACTTTTTCATAGGTATTTGACTAGACAGGCGAGATGCAGATGGAGATAAACAGAAGTTTATTTTACAGAAAATTGTATTTATTTATCAGATTTATAGCTTGCCCTCCCGGCCGAAGCTGGCTCAGGGTGGCTTACATAAATAATAAAAACACATAAGTAAACAATATAAACAATCCTAAAACCATATAAAAACAGTCCAACATTATGAGGGGCTAAACATTAAGTAATACTGAAAATAATAATAATATTAGACGATGGTGATCATCCTTCAGTGATCTATCCTAGTGGTCGGCCCATAGATCTAATCCTTTATGCGACTGGCAGAGGCTGTTTCTGGTGACTCCAGGAGACAGAGTTCTCGGCCATTTGAACTATTGGGGGCGGATCCTTAGTTGAAGGCTTGGTGGAAGAGCTCCGTCTTGCAGGCCCTGCAGAACTGCATAAGGTCCTGCAGGGCCCTGATCTCTTCTGGGAGCTCATTCCACCAGAGCAGAGCTGCCACTGAGAAAGCCCTGGCCCTGGTTATAGCTAGCCTGGTGTCCTTGAGACCCAGGAGGGCCAGTCAATTTTGGAACCATGACCGCAGTGCTCTCTGGGGAACGTGGGGAAAGGTGGTCCCTCAGGTATGTAGGCCCCTGACCATAAAGGTCTTTAAAGGCAGCCAGTGCAATGCTTTCAGCACAGGCTGGATGTGCTCCCACATTGGGAGGCTCATTAGAAGCCTGGCCACAGCCTTTTGCTCTAGCTGTAGCTACCATATTTGCAACAAGGGCAGCCCCATGTAGAGAGCATTACAGTAGTCCAGTCTCAAGGTGACCATCGCGTGGATCACTGTTGCCAATTCGTGTTCAAGGAAGGGAACCAACTGCCTGATCAGCTGAAGATGATAAAAGGCAGAGTTGGCTATGGCTGCTACCTGGGCCTCCATTGTTAAGGAGACATCCAAGAGTACTCCCAGGCTTCTGACCTCTAGCACTGGCACCAACGGAGCCCCATCGAAGGTCGGGAGCTAGCACTGGCACCAACGGAGCCCCATCGAAGGTTGGGAGTGGGATCCCTACCCTTGGCCCGCCCCAGCTCAGGCACAGGACCTCCATCTTCACCGGATTCAATTTCAGTCAGCCCAGTCTAAGCCATCCAGCCACGTCTTGTAATGCCGGGTCCAGATCTTCTGGTTTAGAGTCAGACTGGCCACCCAACAACAGATAGAGCTGGGTGTCATCTGCATACCGGTGACATCCCAGCCCATGCCTCTGTGCAATCTGGGCAAGGGGGCGCATATAGATATTAAATAACATCGGGGACAGCACCGCCCCTTGAGGCACTCCACAATCCAGTGGGTGCCCTCGGGATAGCTGTTTCCCCAATGCCACCCTTTGTCCCCGACCTTGGAGACAGGAGTTGTGCTTCTCAAATTCACCCCCACAGGTCACAAACTTTCTCCAATGAAAGTAACCACTTTGTAGGGGAGATTTGATTCTCCTTTCTCCAGTCAGATTATCTGTTTTCAAGGTTTAACTGGAATGTATTACCATAACAGACACATTCAAGGCTGCTCTTTTAACACAGAGAGCTCCTGTCCACAGAACCTGTACAGGTAAGTGAGGGATATCAGGCCCTTAACAGGGTGTTTATTTGTCTCACTAAAACAAGCTTTCTTTCTGAAGCCAACCCCAAATCCTAACTAAAAGCCAAATTAAAACTGGTTAAACTGATACTCTTATCCAGAGCCACAATTCCCTGTCTAAGGGGGGGAAGTTGGTCCTCCCTTCTTAAACTGAGACTGGATCACCTGTCTTATCCAGTAAAGTTCCATGGGCTCTGGTTGGCTAACAATCACTTGGATTTGCATGAGGCAAAAAACACTAGGGGGGAATGGGAACTGAATTCTTGGGAAAAAACATGCTACATGATATCTTGATGCCAACTTATTTCTTTTTCCCTGGGTGATATACTAAGAGGGTCTCTGAGAATCCTGTACTATATTTGGGACTATCCCAGAGTCATTTCCTGGTTAAAATCCTTTCCTTGGGGGTCTCAGACCAGACTTCTAGGGATAGCATCTGTTTATGTTATATAGCCTGCCCCAAAAGTCTATGGCCTACGCAAGGAGTGAGTTAAGCCCACATGCACAAATGTTCATCAGGTGAAGGATTCATTTAAGAAAAACAACAACAACAACACACACACACACATCCCTATCAGAGCTCCCTCTATGAATTAAACTTGGGGGCCAGTACCTGGAAAAAATGTTAGGGTTGCCAGCCTCCAGGTGGGACCTGGAGATCTCCCAGAATTACAACTGATCTCCAGGCAACAGAGACCAGTTCCCCTGGAGAAAATGGCTGCTTTGGAGGGTGGACTCTATGGCATTATACCTCACGGAGGTCCTGCCCCTCCCCAAACCCCTCCCTCCATAGGCTCCACCCCCAAATCTCTAGGTGTTTCCCTACCCAGATTTGGCAACCCTAATAGGTGTGTGTTTCAGTCACATGTTTGGCTTTAGATACATTTAATATAACATGAGAATTACTCAACACACATATAAAGAAGAATCAAGTGTACACTGTACACTTGTAACTTGTAAACAGGGCTAAAGAGAAAACAGCTGGGGTGAGGCAGTTTGGGAAGAAAGCACGTGGGATAGTCTCAGCTCCCTCCCTTTAATCCTCCCCCCCAAAAAAGAGAGCTTTAAATCAATTGGGCATTGGCTCAACTCTTACATGCAAATCTGCTCTCAAATACCTAGTTTATCCCTTAGGAGGATGGGTTCAAGCTCAGTCATCAATAAGTCACTTCTTCCATCACAACCACTCTAGCCATTTGCTGTAACCCTTCTGGTTAAACTAAAATAATTTTGCACCCTTTTCATGGCCTTTAGACAGCACTGGAAGTCCCAGTTATTTAGGTTGGCTTACGATTCCTAAACGTGGAGTTGTAAGGGATTTTTAAAATTTGTTATTTGGATTTGTTATTGGTTTGAGCTAGTTTTATGTTGAGTTTAAATATGGGTAGTAAGTCACCTTGAGCTTAGGGGAAAAAATGATATAAAGAAATAATGTTTCTCCCCAAAGTACAAGGATTTGTGCTTTGGGAAAGTTACATTGGTAATCACTCCACTATAACATTTCCATGTATATGTTCTGAAGGGATAATTTCTAAAATCTATTGCATAAGCATGAAACACTGTGCTGGAATCAATCCTTGTTCTTTAATTTCCACTGCGATGGCTTAATATTTTCCCCCTTAAACCAGCCACTAGAGGGCCATCCATTTACCAGTAAAATAGACAATACGTACCTGAATCTATACAGCAGAGGGCACAGGAGCTCTTCCATTCAAAGCCCCCAAATCCTAAATCACTGTCACCTCCAAGATACTTGAGGGAGGGAAAGTGAAAGAGTGCCAAGAAAGCTTGCCGGCCTAGGAATAATTAAAGGTATTCATTTCCCGAGTTAACTTTCCTTAAGGTTAACAATAAGGCCTCTTTGGCACTAGAGTGAGCTGACTTCATACTAAAGTGTTCATTCATTGTGTCTTTTCTTACTGTTTGGCTTCAGATTTTCATTAGCAGCAAAATGCAGCTGGCATTTCCCTCCCCTGGAGAGAGCTAACCATGTTCTCTTTTTTCATCTCTTAACCTTCCCATTAGGCAATCTCATAAACCTATAGAGTTAGAAAGGTTTGGAAGCCCACCACCCACCCACTGAAGGAAATTTCTTTGTATTAGATATTCCTAAAAGACTAGGTCATGCCTAGTTGGGTTAACTGCCCTTTGGGGTTGTGACAAATGTGGCCGTGTCTGATTCTCTGGGAGCAATGAGATAGTCCTGGTAACTGCTACTGAACAGCATTTTTCTTTTCTCAAAAAAAAAATGACATAAGAAACTTTAAGACAACAAAAGATTTTGGGGCTGCAGCAAGGACAAGTAGAGAGCAGGCCACAGGCATCATTGTCAAATTTGAACCATGGTGTAGAAGCAATGCCAATCTGACCCTGGGGGTGATTTTTCACAAAGCACCCTTTTCATTTCATTTTTATTTTTAATTTACTTTCAAGTTATTTTTCATTCACTTTTTCACTGAGACTCAAGGCAGATTATACAGTACAAGTCAATGTAATCAGTAGGATGAAACGTCTAATAAGCAACGCAATAGGGCTGGTTTCAGAGCAATTAGGAACAAGGCATAAAATACTGAACACAATATCTTAACAGTGGTAGTACAATAACTATGAAAACAAAGCAGCAAGAGTACTACAATGGCGGTGCAAAGTACTATCGCATCACAGCCAATTCATGTCTACCCCACAGGGTTTTCCAGGAAAGAGATGAAAAGAGATGGTTTGCTTTTGCCTGCCTCTGCGTAGTGTCCCTAGACTTCCTTGTTGGTCTTCCATCAAGTACTAACCAGGACTGACTCTGCTTATCTTCTGAGATCTGATGAGACAGAGCTGACATGGGCTATCAAGGTCAGGACGAGTAGGATAATACATATAGCAAAAAGATTATACGTATTATACACAGTGGTATCGCTCACAATCCTGCTTCCTTTATAAAAGAGCTCTCCTGAATTATTTTGTTATAATGTGCATGGACTCTAATCTGGGAGAACCGTGTTTGATTCCCCATTCGTCCACTTGCAGCTGCTGGATGACCTTGGGCAAGCCATAGTTCTGTCAGAGCTGTTCTCTCAAGGACAGTTCTGGAAAGAGCTCTCTCAGCCCCACCTACCTCACAGGCTGTCTGTTGTGAGGAGGGGAAGGGAAAGGAGTTTGTGAGCTGCTCTGAGACTCCGAGTGAAGGGTGGGGTATAAATCCAATCTCTTCTTCTTCTATTACCTTTTAAAAATATCTTCCTGAACAATTCTGTTTTACATAGTTTGCAGAATGACAGGAGTGTGAGAGCTTTCCTGACCACTTCAGGTAGACCATTCCACAAGGTGGGGGGCCACAACAGAGAATGTACATGTACGAGCAGCAGCTGATCTTGACAGTTTGTAAGGTGCCATCAGCAGAAGGCCCTGCCCAGATGAACAAAGCTGATGTGGCAGATCACAGTAGGAGAGCCAGTCCTGTAGATATGTATTTGTTTATTAAATTTATATACTGCCCTCCCCCCAATTTGGGGCTCAGGGCAGTTAACAACAAATTATAAATACAAGTACTCGACTTGGAGCCTGTGCAGCTGGCGAAGTACTGGTTGAATATGTGCTGTTGATGGGGTCCCAGTAAGGACCCACACCGCTGCATTCCGGACAAGCTGTAGTTTCCAGGTCAGTCTCAATGGCAGCCCTGTATAGAGTGTGTTACAGTAGTCTAGCCTGGAGGTGACCGCTGCATGGATTACTGTGACTAAGTCAGGGTGGGACAGGAAGGGGAGCAATTGCCTGATCTGGGGCAGCTGGAGAAATGCCAGTTTGGCAATATTTGTGACCTGAACCTCCATAGATAAGGAGGCATCCAGGTATATACCCAAGCTCTTGGCAGTTGGCACCAGGATTAGAGGTACACCGTCAAGAGTCAGGAGCTGGCACTCCTCCACTCAGTCACAGAGCCTCCATCTTTGAAGGATTCAGTTTCAGCCGACTCTGCTTCAGCCACCCAGCTATGGCCTCTAGACCTTCAGCCAAAATAGATGGGGCAGTATCCAGTCGGCCGTCCATCAACAAATACAGCTGAGTATCATCAGCGTACTGATGACAATCCAGCACAAAACTCCATGCCAGCTGGGCAAGGGGGTGCATATAGATATTAAATAACAGAGAGAGGATCTCCCCTTGAGGAACTCCGCATACCAGGGGATGTTTGGGGGTAAACCTTCTCTCCTAGAGAGAGCCTGTTTGGTGTAGTGGTTAAGTGCACGGACTCTAATCTGGGAGAACCGGGTTTGATTCCCCACTCCTCCACTTGCACCTGGCTGGATGACCTTGGGCAAGCTGTAGCTCTGATAAGAGCTGTTCTTGAAAAAGAGCAGTTTCTGTCAAGAGCTCTCTCAGCCCCACCTACCTCACAGGGTGTCTGTTGTGGGGAGGGGAAGGAGTTTGTAAGCCGCTCTGAGACACCTTTGGGTAATGGAGGGTGGAGTATAAATCCAATCTCTTCTTCTGGAGGAATGAGGTAAGCTATTTCAAGGCTACCCCACAAACTCCTACGTTGGTGAGGGTCCATGCCCACTCAGATTTTTGTGTGTGGTAGCCTGTACCTTGAACTGAACCCCTGAACTGATGGGTGGCCAGTGGAGTGACTGCAGAATGACTGAGCTATGTGTGCTCCAGCTGGCTCCCGATAATAAGCAAGCTACAGCGTTCTGTACCAACTGGAATTGACTTAAAGGGCACACCCATTTACAATGCATTATAGTGGTCTAGTCTCTGTGATACTGTGGCATGCCTTTTCTTTTTGTACAGATTCTGTTTGTGAGTGGATCAGATAACAAGCATCTGGAGAACAGTGTGACCCCACCCTGCATATAGAATTCAGCCATATCTAGTGTGTGGCAAAATTTCTTGTTGTTATTTGAGCAGGAATATCTAATATATATCTATCTGTAAATTTTTATCTCACCCTTTCTCCACTGAGCTCAAGTTTATAGCCTCCTGCATTCTGCCTCTCAACGCTATAAGGTAGGTTAGTCTAGAAGACCCCAGGTATCTCCTGTGGAGGGATGGGGCTTCTATTGTTCATTCCCAGTATCCAGAATATTTATTTATATACTTATTTACTTCATTTATTCCCCTCCTTTCTCCCCAATGGGGATGCAAAGCAGATTACATCTCTGTAATTTTATCCTCTTGTGAAACAGGTTAGGCTAAGATGTCACCCAGCCAGCTTTCATGGTAGAGTGACCGGGGATTCAACCCAGAGACATTTCCCGCACAAACAGGTCTCCTCACTCCTGCATTTGTATTCCTCTGCGGCTTTCTTTAGTTTCCAAAGAGGTATTTTCAGTTCGAGGTGCAAAAACACAGTTTGCTCCTTCGTGGCGCAGCAAGGGAATTCCCGGAAACAGGGAAGTCTGATGCTGCACTGCAAGAGAAGACAAATTTCATTTTTGCGCCTTGGACTGAAAATACCACTGCGGAAATGAGTGAAAGAGGTGGAGGAATACAAATGCAGGAGTGGGGAGACCCATTTGTGCAGAAAACGTCTGGGTCTCCCAGACTCTAGTCTGACACTCTAACTATTACTCAGCAATGAACAGCCAAATAGAAGAACCCCTGCTTATACCTATACACCAACATGTAGTAGGGAAGCATCACAGGACATCAGTTAGCTATGCTGGTGTATGGGTCAGAAAAGGAAAGTTAGCATAACTGTATCTTTCAGATCAGGAGCTGCGGTGGCTCAAATGGTTAAGACGCTGAACTGCAGGCTGTGGAAGGTCGGTAGTTCAGCAGTTCAAGACCCGGGTTGCCGCATGACGTAATGAGCTCCCGTCTCTAGTTCCAGCTCCTGCCAACCTAGCAGTTCAAAAGCAAGAAATTGCAAGTAGATAAATAGGGAGCACTTCGGTGGGAAGGTAACAGCGTTCTGTGCGCCTTGGTGTTTAGTCATGCCGGCCACATGACCACGGAAACGTCTTCGGACAGCGCTAGCTCTTCGGCTTTGAAATGGAGATGAGCACCACAACCCTAGAGTCAGATTCGACTGGCTTTCGAGCAAGGGAACCTTTACCTTTACTTTATCTTTCAGATTAAAAGAAAGTTGGGTTCCTTCCTATTGAAGCATAAGAACATAAGAATATAAGAGAAGCCAATGTTGGATCAGGCCAATGGCCCATCCAGTCCAACACTCTGTGTCACACAGTGGCCAGAAATACCAGGTGCCATCAGGAGGTCCACCAGTGGGGCCAGGACACTAAAAGCCCTCCCACTGTTGACCCCCCCCCAAGCACCAAGAAGACAGAGCATCATTTGCCCCAGACTGAGAGTTCCTATCTATACCTTGTGGCTAATAGCCACTGATGGACCTCTGCTCCATATGTTTATCCAATTCCCTCTTGAAGCCGTCCATGCTTGTAGCCGCCATCACCTCCTGTGGCAGTGAATTCCATTTGTTAATCACTCCTTGGGTAAAGTACTTCCTTTTATCCATTCTAATCCAACTGCTCAGTAATTTCTTGTATTGTGAGAAAGGGAGAAAAGTACTTCTTTCTCTACCTGCTCTATCCCATGCATAATCTTGTAAACCTCGATCATGTCACCCCTCAGCCGTCATTTCTCCAAGCTAAAGAGCCCCAAGCACTTTAACCTTTCTTCATAGGCAAAGTTTTCCAACCCTTTTATCATTCTAGTTGCCCTTTTCTGCACTTTTTCCAGAAAGCAGTCCCCGGGGATTCAGGATGCAATCTGAGGTATACTTGCTTGAAACAGCACTGTCACTAGATTAAGCATTTATAGAATTAGACACAGAAGATGCTAGCATGACACAGTGAGCCAATTTAAATTCTCATGGTGAAAGAATGTTTAAGCTTTAACCAGTGGTTTTCTCAGTTTAAAATCTGATAGCAGCCTACCCTTCAGCTATACAGAAAGGAAGTTACTTGAAAGATATGTACAATCTCTTCAGGTAGTGAAATGTCCATCATCTGTCATTAGAACAGAGATTCAGGGTTATCTAGGGTACATATCCATATCAGTTCTATACCACAGTAACTGTTGTGTCCCTCAAGAATGACTGTTCAGTGAGGTGAGATGCAAAGACTACACCAGCAGCTACCTAAATATTTCTGTTGTTTTCTAATAATCTAACACAAGTACAAGTTAAATACTGTGAGACTAACACAAATACAACATTACTGAGAACCTAACACAATAAAATTAGACCCCAACAACTATGTTTTCTGGGTTCACCCATTGACATAATTAGGTAGGTAAATCTCCACAGTAAATTCTAGGGATGGGCATGAACAGGGAAACTACAGTTTGGATAGTGGTTCATGGCGTGCCCGGTTCACAAACCAAGGACCATCATGAAATTTTTGATGGTAAACAAACTGGTTGGTTTGTGAGTTTCATGACACAATAGAATGCCCCCTGGCATGCTAGAGACACCAATCTCACAAGATCTCCAGCTTGACTTGCCTCTACTTTGCCTCCAAGTTTGGTGAGGATTGGACTTACAGGGTCCAAGTTACAGCCCCCCCAAAGAAGGTGCCCCCAGGAAAGTGCTTTCTAGGGAAATGACAGGTGCAGGTTCAGGAGGCTCAAGGGGATATAGAATGGATCTTGTGCAAGCTAGAGACACCACCCACACAACAGACCTCTGGCTGACTCTCCTTTAAAAGCCCCCCAAGTTGTGTGCAGATTGGATTTAAGTGTTAAGAGTTATGGTCTCCCATCCGCCATTGTTTTCAATAGAGGAAAAAACAAAACAAAACAAAACCCAAGAGCAATAGAAGCCCAGCAGAACAGAATCAAAGTCCCAGAGAAACTCTGCAGAAACTGAAGGGTGGGGCATTTTTGCAAGTGCAGCAGAACCAGTGCCACTGTGGCACTGCAAACCTAACAGGACTAAAGTCAAGCCAGGAAAGTGCTTTGGGGGTAATGTCAGGCATAGGTTCAAAAATGTGTAGAATGGACCCCCTGCAAGCTACACACACCAGATGCATAGGGAACTTCACCCTGCTGCCTGCTCCTTTATAATCTATCAAAGTTGGGAGTAGATTACATTTCTGGGGTCCCAATTACAGACCCCCCAAAAAGGTCTCCCCAGTGCTCTCTGGAAAAGACAGCTGCAGTTACAGGACTCTATGTAACCCCAGGACAGCTTGGCATGCACCCCTGGTGAAATTTCTGGTCATTCACCATTAGCAGAACACATTGTACAGATATGAGATCACCTGTTATGAATCATACAAATACAATAGAAATGGGTAGTCGAACTGTAAGGGTCCTGCCCCCTCCTCCAGCTGAGACCCTCTTGGTTAGTGGCATCCCCCTCTTATTTTGGCCTTGGTTGTTTTAATAGGTTTTAACAAGAAGTGGGACCCACAATACTCGCGGGGGGAGTACTCCCCACAGCTCCCAGCCTGCAGAAGTAGGAGGAGCTCCACAGCAGGAGGAAGCAGCAGCAGGTGAGCTCAGCAGGTGGGCCCAGCAGACCCGCCAAGCCTTCTCCCTCCTCCCTCCCTCCCCCAGCACCGGCGGCGGGGCCCAAGCAGCTCACAGCCGCCAGCCACCAAGCCTACTCCCGCGGCAGCACTGAGGCCTGAGTGGCCCACAGACACCAAGTCTTCTCCCACACACCCCTCCCCAGTGGCGGTGGCGAGGCCTGAGTGGCTCACAATCACTGGACCGCCAATCCTCTCGCCCCCCTCCACAGCGACAGCAGCAAGACAGTTGCCAGGGCGTTCTCTGCGCATGCGCAGGGAAAGCTTTTTTACTTTTGGGGGGATTTAAGTATCCCCTGTATAGTTTTTTAAACTTTTCAGATTTTTCTGCACACCTGGGGACTGCCCCAAGTGTGCAGGAAAATCTCTCTGCCCCCCAAGTGCCCCCGATATGGGGATTTAGATATCCGCACAGAGGGGGCCTCTTGGCTATTAGTATATAGATAGGTACCCCCTTTTAGAGCCTAAGTGCCAGGAGATCTGAAATTTAAGGACTCTCATAAAGTGCGAGTGCACTTGAAAGCTTATACCCAGAACTAAAATTTGTTGGTCTTAAAGGTGCCACTGGACTCAAACTTTGTTCTAAAGGTCCAGGAAAGAGGTAGGGTGTGCTGGCCTTACTAACTTATTAAGTGCAGTCTCCCCCAGCTCAGGGTTCTCAATAATTATAAGACTTCACTTCATTCTCAATAACAAAAGACTTTTCAACACTGGAATATCCTAGATATCCCAGAGGTGTCTACCCAGCCCAAGGAAATTGCTATTTCATTAACCAACACCCAGTTCATCTCCCCCACTTTTACTCAATCAAGAAGGGCACTCAGGTCATTAATTTGTGCTCCATCCTGTTTCAGAAGCTATCTTGACTCACCCAAATGTTTGTGTCAATGCACATCTGGCTCACTTCAACTTAATCAAAGTATGTTAATGTAAATGTTGTATGTTAATGTATGTTAATGTAAATGTAACCTAGGTTCTTTGTGCTCGTGCAGATTTGGCTCACAGTAGCCTAATCAAGGTATTTTTCCCACTTTCCCCCACCAAAGTTTGACAGCAGTTAACATTAAACCAGCCAGTAAGACTCAAACTTTATATTTTGGACCAAACATGTTCCTGGGAAAGTGATCCCCGTGTCTCATAAAAAGACCATCCCAGGTCAGTGGAAAATGTGCCAGGTTTCCCATTACCTGAACACCCCTGCAACTGTGTTGCAGGCTCCCCCCACCCCACCCCCGGTGATTAGCCAGCTCCTCGCTCTGCTCCTTAGACCTTTCCAACCTCAAGGCCAGGATTTCAGGGTATATGTCTCTTCCCTAAAAACTTCCCAGTTTCCTCCCTCCAACCTTTTATACATGTGCCCTCTTGTTCATGTGTATGATTGCTTAGGGAATTAGTTCTAAGGTGCTCTGTGTAGGCTCTTCATAATTTTATTTAACAATTACTCTCTCACTGTCATTCTTCTTAATTTTATTTTGGGTAACAGTTTAATGGTTGGAGGAATGTGGGCAGTTTAACAGTGGAAAGACAATCATTCTCTCACATTCTCTTTCTTCCTAATTTTGATTTGAGGTATCCCCACTGAGATCCACCCTGGTATACAAAGACGTACAAGGTCCTGTGTTGTTCTTTTCTGGAACCCTTTTTAAAACTAATTTCCTCTTCTCTGGGTCCAGTTTGGGTAACAAAATGGGGGCTTGCTTGTACAGGCAGATGTTTGTTGAGGTAGATATTTGCTGAGGTGGGTGTTCTTCCAAGAGGTAGGTGTTGTGTTATGAGGTAGAGGTTGTTGTGTTATGAGGTAGATGTTCTTTCGTGAGGCAGGTGTTGGGTGAGTGAGTCCACCCCCACCCAGCAAAGGTGGCCTTCCTCCCACCAAGGGTGCAACCCACAGGCCACATCACCCAGAGAGAAGGAGGAGAAGTGGAGGGACATGGACAACAGGAAGCCTCGATCTTACCCTGTGAGGTCCAGACAGGGGTAGCCCAGCAGGGGAAGGCTGACCTTCAGGAAGGCCGATTTGTCCACCTCGGCTGGGTCCAGGTAGGAGCGGTGGGGACTGAGAATGTCTCCCAGATGGGACAACATCCACTCATTCTGGACACTGGTGGGAGGGCAGGAGAGGAGACTTGTGGCCACGCAAGAGAGGCTGGGCCTGATGGCAGCCTTGTATGACCAGTATTCCAAGGGATCAGCAGAGGGGAATTCAGGGGACTTAGCAAGATACTCCCTCATCATCACCTCTGTCAAATCCTCCGCCATGGTACGCCTGGCATCCCCGCCACTGCTGTCCTCCCAGTTCACCATTGACAACTAGTAGCTGGGCTTCTCCCTGGTTGGGCTCTTTGAGGCAGTGGAGCTGAGCTGCAGCTCTTCCACCTCCTCCCTCCCTGTCTCTTCCACCCACTCTGGCCACATCTGCTGGCTTGTAGCCTCCACACATCTTTGCAGAGCTCACACTTCCATTGCCCATGGTCTGCATTCTGGAGAGCAATGCTGCCTTTTATCTAGGGGTCACATGTACAGGCCAGCCTGTACTCCCCTTCCTTGCAGAAAGGATGCAACCTGGTGGTGATGCCCACCCAATACCTCTCTGCCATAGAATAGGTGCCCCCTCGAGGCCCAGCTCCAGAGTGGAGGCCAGTGCCTGGTCCAGCCCTTGAATTAGGGGCATGATTTGCCCCAGGCTGGCTGTATGGGCGCAGAACATGTTGGTGGTGTCCAATGTTCCCTCTAAGCTGCAGAGCCTTGTGAGCAAAAATGCTACTTTGTGAGCAACTGGCATTAAAGTTGTGAGCGGGCGATTTGACTAATGCATAAATTAGTTTGCTCTGGAGCCATCCTTCTTGAGCAAACACAAAAATGTGTGAGCCAGAGGCTTAAAACCTGTGAGCTAGCTCACACTAACTCAGCTTAGAGGGAACACTGGTGGTGTCCAGGAAGGGCCTGAGGACACACAGCATTTGGGAGAGGGTCAGCCAGTCATTGGAGCTCATGCTAAACTCCTCTTCCTCATGCAGGATGGTCATGGAGGAGATAACAATCTGCACCACACTCTTCTGCTCCACCAAATGTGCAATTATGGCATAGGTAGAGTTCCAGCACGTAAGTTCAGGATGAACTGATACTCAGGCTCCTCCATCTCCTTCCACATAGCCCTTCTAGATGGTTCTGTCAGCATCTCTGAGGGATTGACCTCTTGGAGGGTGGCCTGCCTTGACGTTCCACACAGCACAACTCAAGTGCAGGTGCTTTTCTTGGAGGGTGGCCTTCTGTTCCCCCTCTGCTTCTCCCTGCTGAGAGGGACTAGACCACTTCTTCCCACTGGCCACCACTGTTTTGCCCAGCAGCAACATAGTGGGGTGCACCCTTTGCAGGTGCCTGTGAAGGATGGAGGAGGACAAGTGTTGGGGGGGGGGTTGCCCCTCTGGACATGGATGTGAAACACTTGGGTTAGACACTGGGGATGGTTAGGAAGTGTTTCCAAATTGTGGGCTGGAAACAATGCCCCAGGTGGGAGAAGGTGGGAGAAGGGACAGCTGCTTTCTGGCACTGGACTGGGAGGGGCCACAGAGGGGTGTACTGGAGGCAGGATCAGCAAAAGGGAGTTTTGTGGAAGAGGAGGATGCTTTTCCCCCTGTGAATCACTGCTGTCAAAGACTTCTTCAAAGAGTGTTAGCAACTGATGGTCTTTGGGCAGTGCTAAGAACTCTTTGTTCTCTGTGGAGAGCCCCAGGAACAGATCAGGGGAAGGAGGCTCTGAGACCTCTGGTGATGCCCTGCTAGGGCTCCCGTGGGGTGGCAGGATAGGTTTGGTGCCCAGGGATGGGAGCTTTTGCTATAGGTGTGGATGACTTCTTCCCTCTTCAATAAGCACGCTTTGCACCCACTTTCACTCTCATGGCACAGAGGGGATGGGTCACAATAAGGAGGGGTGGGAGGGTTTAAAATGTGAATCCTCAGCCAAGATATCCTTCAGCTAATCCCCTCTGCTCAGTGTGAGAAGAGAGACAGGGTGACTCAGAGCCATGAGTCCACCTAACACCCCAAAACCCGAGTGGGGAGAAGAGTTCTCAATCAAAATGTGAGTCCTCAGCCGAGGAACCCATTAGCTAAGCCCCTCTGCATGGTTTTGCCTTGTGCTCAGGAGAGCTCACCCTTGACCATAGCCCTGCAGAGCAGTGCATTAAGGGCAAGATTCCTTGGCTCAAGGTCCTCTGTAAAGGGATGGAGTACCAGGGAGCCAGGTGTTGCAGCAGCTGGTGAAAGGTAATATCTTCCATGAGGTAGAAGGGTTGACCATCCACAGCAATCATCTTGCTGATGAGGTGAGTGACTGCTTCCTGAGCCCTCCACGTAGTTCTTCTGGGTGGCACTGTCAGCATACTTGGGGGAATGACCTTTTGGAGAGTGGCCTGCCTTGAGGTCCCGTGCACCCCAACTTGAGTGCAGGGAGCATTTCTTGGATGGGCCTCCTGCTTGCCCTCTGCTTCTCCCTTCTGAGACCGAGCAGGCCTCTTTTCCCTCCCATTGACCACCACTCTTTCCTCCAGCAGCAACATACTTGGTTGCACCCTTTGCAGGTGCATGAGGAGTATGGAGGAGAACAAGCATTGGGGGTTTGCACCAACCTGGGTGTGGGCATGGCACTCTGCCACACAGGGGTCACTGGGAGAGGGTGCGGAAATGTTTCCAAAGTGTGGGCAGGAAATGGGGCCGGCCACCTAAACCCCAGCAGGGGAGAGGAGTTCACAAACAAAATGTGGGTCCTCAGATGATGGCTACAAGCATGGATGGCTTCAAAGGGGAATTAGATAAGCATATGGAGCAGAGGTCCATCAGTGGCTATTAGCCACAAGGTATAGATAGGGGTTCTGGGGCAAGTGATGTTCTGTCTTCTTGGTGCTTGGGGGGGGGGTCAACAGTGGGAGGGCTTGGCCACTGTCTGACACAGAGTGTTGGACCTACTAGCTAAACCCCTCTATTTGGTGTGAGCAGAGACACAGGGTGGGTCAGATACCTAAGTCCACCTAACCCCCCCCCGACCTCAACAAGGGAGAGGAAGCATTATCAAAATGTGGGTTCGCAGCTGAGGAAACCACTAGCTTACCCCCTCTGCTTGGCATGAGTTGCAAGATGGGGTGGCTCACAGCCCTGAGTCCACCTAATGCCCCCCAAACCCCAGCAGGGGAGTGGAATCACAATCAGGAGGTAATGTGCTCTGCTAGCCTGCTTTTTAAAAGTTCCCTGCCTTTCTGTGCAACTGCAAACAGCCTACAGAGGAGAGGGTGCTAAGCTGAGCTGAGGATATGTATAACATTCTGATCCCATAGAGCAGAATAGGAGCTCCATTACTGGCAGCCAGCAATGCCTGTCAAGCTTTGGGGAGCTCCTTTTGGTGTTTCCAAGGATGGAGAATTTCCCCCCCTATTGCCTTGGAGTTTTGTAAACAGTTTAATTGAGCAGAAACAGTGGATGTGATCACACTGGCGGCTTGGCGCGATATGGCACCACCTCTAATTGAACCAGTTTAAAATGTTGCAGGGCTTATCACCCAGACAACACTCCCTGCTTTGAGTTACCCATGTGGCTATCCCCTCATTAAGCATCCACATTAGTGCAGCGCCTCAGCCACAGAGCGCACTGCCCGGTTGATTTTTAAAATGTAGGTGGACGCATATGTGCTTATGCTTGGGCATATGCACTCATGGAACTGCATATTTGCTCATGCACATGTGTGCTTATGTGCATATAAGCAAAAACACTTCAGCAGTAGAAACAGATCTGCAGGTTCAGGCCACCAATTCATTTCGCACATGGTTCCCCGCATCCAGACATCCAGCCACACACAATGAATGCGTGGGGAACCAAAGACACCATTTGTGATGTGGTGCCTTTTTAACCCAGCTCCAAGTCACCCTACAATGGGGTGAGTATGCCTGGTGAATGCCTGACAGATGTAGCTGTGTGACTGTATCCATTTAATCCGGAGGGGAGGGGTGGCTATTGTCAGCTATGCTGACATAAGGGTTGGGGGATGAGGTGCTAGCTTGCCAAGACTGCTGCATTCCTTTTCAGCTTCTGTAATGCTTGCTTTATCTATGGCCTTGCAGGTGGTGTGTAGTGTCTAGGATTCTAGGGAACCATGGGAGCGCTTTCGGTTCTCAGCTTCGGCTCTAACGGCCTGGGGCTCCTTATCCCGCATGCGGGAATGTGGCTAATTGGCCTAAGGAAGGGAGGGTGCATATGAATACCCTATATCCCATTATGCTTGTAGGGGAGACGCCATTCTTAACAGTGCCTTTGTTAATGCATCTATAGCTCTTCAATAAAGTATAACCTTTCCATGAAGCGTGTACTCAGTTGTTGGCTGTGGAACCTGACAGCTATGTTGGGCCAAACTGCTCATGGGATCACACCCAGTCTGTCTGGAAATGTAATCATTCACAAATCACCAAGAACTGCCATGAACCACCACAAAAAGCACCCAAGTTCATGAAATGTTCGTGCTGGGCACCCTTCTACAAACTTTGCTTCATGAACCATGAACTTTAGCTCATGCATCAGTTTGTGCCCATCTCTATTAAATTCTATGCCTGCTTCCTCTGGAGTTCAAACATGAGGGCTCTTTTTGTAGCAGAAACTCTTTTGCATATTAGGCAACACACCCCTAATGTAGCCAATCCTCCAAGAGCTTATAGAGCCCCGGTAAGAAGAGCTCTGGAAGCTCTTGGAGGATTGGCTACTTAAGGGGTGTGTCGCCTAATATGCAAAGGAGTTCCTGCTACAAAAAGAGCCATAAAGGCACATTCTAAACCAGGACATGGTGCCGTTTGGACTGAAGAAATACCAGAGGTAGAAAGGGCTAAGCACATTCTTAGGGTTGCCAGGTCCCCCCTGGCCACCAGTGGGGGATGGGGGTAGGGTTTCCAGATCTAGGTTGGGACACTCCTGGAGATTTGGGGATGGTGCCTGAGGAATTCAGGGACCTCAGTGGTATACAATGTCATAGAGTTCACCCTTCAAAACATCCATTTTCTCTTGAGGAACTGATCTCTGCACTCTGGAGATGAGCTGTAATGTCAGGGGACTCCCAGGTCCCACCTGGAGGCTGGCATCCCTGCAACATACTTCCCCCTCCACTTCACTGTTCAAAATCCCCCCCAGCTGTTTTTCCATTGCTCATATTTCTGCACAGCATATTTAGCCCCAAGTAAGTGTCCATAAATCCTCTTCAAAACTAAGCAACTTGTGCCTCGCCAGCAGCTACTCACTGGACAGTCACATGCCTACTAGATTTACCCTTCGGAGAGGAGGGAGAGCAAGACTCCTCCCTGCTTATCTGAGCATCTGTATTTCAGAACATTCTGTTTGCAGAGATTCATTTCTCAGGATTGTAGGTACTTACTCGGGGTATATTTAATTAATAGAGGGTAAAGTCTAATTTTGCAGTGCCTCTGCCCCCCCCTTTTTAAAGTACACTGTAATAATTTCTAAACAGATAATGAAAGCCTTGCCTGTCTCCAAAACTGGTTGATTTATGTGCTGTTTGCTGTTTTTGAGAACACAAAACAATTAATTTATGTGTGAAAGGAACAGTGAATTAATCCTACAGAGCCCTGGAGCCTTTAAAGACCTGCATCGTATGTTGAGCTCATTTAAAACTTGCATAAGAAATTAATGTAGACTCAAGCCCTTTCATTTGAAAAGTGCAGCTATAGTAGCTGTCCCTAGGATATCTGCAGGATCATTATTCAGAAAGGTTAAGGGGACTTTATTATATTTTTTTCCTTTGCCATATCCAGTATATATTTTCCAGTAACAGCTCAACATGGTGCATTTCAACTTATAAAGAGAGAGATTTTTTTTTTCAAAGAAAGAAAGAAAGAAATGGGAGAGCTTTTTATTCACCTTCCACTTAATTTCCTTGCTGCCATGCCAGTCTTGGCTTAATGAATGTAATTGCTACCTTTGATGAAAATACTATTATCAAGATCACACATTACATTGGAAAACAGTTTTTCTTTAAACACAGCTACTGAGGTCTCTAATTATGCATGTAACAAGTGGCTCCCAAACAAAAGACCATGTTGTCTACAATTGCTAGGAATTGGAGCAAGGCAAATTTGAACAAAGGACAGATTAGATGTGCTCCAGGCTCCACAAAGCCCATTCCCCTGATTAATTTCCTGCAAAAACTAAAACAATTCTCTCTTCAAAAAGGAACTAACCCTCAGCTCCAGAATGATCCATATGCCGCTTGTGTCAATCTATAGGATGATAATGGCAGCAGATTTTAGTCTGTCTAATAGTTAATAATTTAAAAGAGGAAAGCTCTTTTATAAACTTCTCTTTTCATATGTAAATTAGCACTACACACTCTTAAAGAATAACCAACAAAGGAAAACTGACTTCTCGGTAGAAATCAGAAGCCGGGAAGCACCTTAACTATCTCCTGCAAGTCTGTATTTCGGTGCCTGGGATCTAATTATGTCATCAATTTATTCTCAAATGTATATTCCCCACAAAGACATAAATGTGGATATAGTGCTTCCTAAATTTCCCCTACCAGTCTCTCAAAGATGGCACATTTCAAAGCTGAGCCTCTTTTACTGTGACTTGTAGCCTGTGGGAAGCATGTTGCTTGGTTATATTTCTCAGTTTGCATTACACAGTTAAGATCAAAATCTGGAAGAGTGTTCACTATGGGGTTTTTTTTCATAGCAAGGCAAAATAATGTTGTAAGTTCTGCCAGTGTAAGATGTAAAGTGTTGAAACTAGCAGTATATTCTTAAACATTGTATCAGGGACTTGGTTTGGATCTGGATGGCAGCATCATGAACCCAGGAGAACTGACCCTCATTTCCAGACAACAGTTGTGTTGGTTGCTACTCATCTCTGTATGTCCATGTTCATTCCTTCGGACTTGGTTTGGATCTGGATGGCAGCATCGTGAACCCAGGAGGGGATGTCATTCTCCTTCTGTGAGGCTGATGGCTGGGACTGAGCTGAATCCCGCCATTTCATCAGTGCTTTCTCTGTGTGTTACCTAAAGCAATCAATGGATGGCTTGGTTGCAGAACTGACCCTCATTTCCAGACAACAGCTGTGTTGGTTGCTACTCATCTCTGTAGGTCCATGTTCATTCCTTGCTTACAGACCTGTTAAGCATGGCTGGCTTTGTCTGTTTCATTAGGGCCAAACTACGTATTACACTGGGGAATCCAAGATTAGATCTCCTAATGTAGGTATACTTAAAAAGAGGCCATGGGTAGACAGACAGAAGTGTGAGATGTTATTATATGATCATTACTATTATTGACAAAATGTATACCCCATCTTTCTGCCTTTACAAGGGCCACTAAGGCAGCTAACAATTTAAAACATTCATGATAAAATGACATTATAAAACCATTAAAGTCAACCCCCCCAAAACACACATCATTAACACAATTTAAAACAGAGCTACATACAAAACAGTTAACATACATACGAAGCATAAAAACATTGGTTAGGAAGGAATGATCATTGATGGAATGCCAAATGAAGCAAAGAGTCTTTACACTGGCAGAAAATGGCAACCGAGGGGACAGATGGCTCTCCCTGGGGAGAGAGTTCCAGAGCCTCAGTGCCCTGACCAGCCCTCTCCCAGGTTACTCCCCATCTAATCTCAGATTAGTAACTTTAAAAGATCAAATAGTTGTTCTGGTATATTCTTTTCAGTGGTGGTGCTCACATGGGATAATTTTGTTTTATGATATTTTGTGGCTTCAGCTCTGTGGAAAGCAATAGCTACGATGGACATCACCATGTCTTACAGATGTGCTCTTGTGGGGCCCCACAGCCAAGTGATGGTACATGCATGTGCGTGTTCACTTACTCGTAATGTTTTTAAATCTTAACTACAGATTCTTCTAGCAACTTTGAGGGAAACCATTAAGACAGTCTACTTGGAAGTAAGTATGTTATTCAATGGGGCTTACTCCCAAGCAAATGCCCTGAAGACTGAGACTTGGGGACTCTTCTACAATATCTAGAGATGCCCAGAGTGAACGGACTTTTATCCATTTGTCCAGGAACCATTTACAGAGCACATTACATTTTGTGCCAGATGTCTCAGTGCCCAGTGCTGGAAAAATTTTCATTCCCATCTTTGTGCCAGCATGTCGTTCTAAAAATGCCCAGTCAAGATGTGAAATGAACATCAACAGTCATGGGCATGCTTCTGCATTT
>NW_015170344.1:272606-288499 GCF_001447785.1 Gekko japonicus | reverse complement strand
GACACACACTCTCAACCTAATCCACCTCATTGACTTGTTGTAATTCGTCCTCTAAAATAGTTCACATTGCTTTCTTACTGAGAAAGACTGGGTCATGTGAGGCTCATATTCTCATTTTGACATGTTAGTTCACTTGGTGACCTTGGGCTAGTTATACACTTTCAGCCTAACCTACTTCACAAGAGTTGTTGTGAGGATAAAATGGAGGAGCCGCTTTGGGTACCATAAAAGAGAAAGGCAGGGTATAATTGATGTAAATAAATATTATGGAGTGTTGTCTCATACTTTGCTGTAAATGTTGCCTGTTTATAGTTTTATTGTATGTTTTAACTCTCTTCTAACCTACACTGAGAACAATTTAAAGTAACACAGATATATATTAGATCTGTATTATTTCACATTTCTGTATCATGAGTTAAAGGAACAAGCAAGGAAGACTGGAGCTTGTACATCTTTAGCAGCTGCATCACAGAAAAGCAAGTTTCAGTTGCAATGGTCTTCTAAACCCCAGCAGCAAAATAGGCTACATTCTATATCAACCAAAGCTCCTTCTTTTACACAATGACCACAAGCTTGTCCTCTGTTCCGCATCTATCCATCCTAGGAGCAGTGCAACACTGACAGATCCCGAGAACCTAAATATTTTAGGCAGCCATTAAGGAATGTAAAAATGCAGAAAGGTCTCTTGACCTGTCCCAATTTTTGCAGGGAAAGTGTTCTGGATATATCCAGCAAGCCCTGTACTGCTCACTCTTAGGAGTCCATACACCTCTGAAGAAATTCTAGCAAGTGAAATAGCTTTTACTGAGTTCTTTTGCCAGTTTTACACATCACTTAATATTTAAGTCTACTGTTTTCACCAAGATAATTGTTTGTTAACTGATAATGGTGAACAAAAAACACAGATCATGGCGAGTAAAATAATACCCATTAAAGCAAGGTTTCCCCCCCTCTAAAGCAGATAATCTGAAAACTGTAGTAAGAAAAAAAATCAGATATTTGTTGTCTGTATTTTAATTAGATGAGGTAATTATAACTCCAAGTGTTAACATTATTCATACTCTGTAGAAACTGAAAAAATGTCCTTGTTAATGTGTAAAATGGTATGTTAGCAATCTTGCAATCTCCTTGTTTCTCACAGTTAAACTGACACAGCATGAAAAGATTCTTCTACGGGTAGAGATGTAGATACTTATTTTCTCAGAGAAAGTGTATAAAAAGGGGGTTGAAAGAGCTATTGACATTTCTGCCAGTATCCCATATTTTATTACACTGAAACTACAAGCAAAGAACACTCTCTGGCTCGAGCTGGAGGTGCAGTAACAATATTTTTAAAAAGGTTCTTGACTTTGATGCATTTGTGGTAATGCAGAAGTCTGGAGCTTACCAGGTTCATAGGAGTCTCTATTACACAGGAATCTAATTATTGGAAGTCTATTGAGCTCTCATGTTTGCTAAGGCAAAGGTTAACGAGAACTGCACTGCAAAAAACATCCCATGGTATTACAAAGTATTTTTATACTGCATAAAATATAAATGAAAAGTATTCAAATAAAATCATTCTTTAACTCTTTAATTGTTCAAAGTTAGATCTTTACTCATGAATGGAACCTTTAAGACATCTTTTGTCAAAGATAAAGTTTTTGCCAAACTGGGAAATTTAAAAAAATTAAGATTGGAGAGCTGCAAATCAAGATGAACTTTATGAACATATAATCTATAAATGACAATGGAGGGAGAAGTGTTAGACTGTTATTGCCAAAGTTAAATCTTCATTAATATTAAGTTGGAAGCTTTAATTTCAGATAGAAATTAATTATATTTTTGGGAGTAACATGTTCAGAAGTGTTTACACAGCTGATGGGCCTCAGCTGCAGTGGTGTCAAGCTAGGAGCTTTCTGGGCTCGTCTGCTTTTGAAGCAGATGACTTAACAATCACGAGTTTCATTAAACTTGAAAAGAAAAGAAAAAAGTCACCTGCAACATTGTCACTTGTTAAAACAGACGTTAAAGCAGATTTGTGCATTTATACATGCTAGATATCCTATCCTACAGGAAGGCTTTCCCTTTTAATTCATTTGGCAGTTTTCCAAACAGCTGCTGGCATTTGGATTAGATATCATGGTTTTCCAGGCCTTTCTGGCCTAAATTCAACTAGCAAGAGATGACAACACACCAATATATATCAGAGGTTGCAATTAGCTTTATGTTTGTTATACCTCAAGCTTAAGTTCTACTTCCAATGAGAGGACCAGCAATAACAAGACAAAAAAAACAGTGTCATACTGCTCTGCCAAATGTGCTGCTGCAATGTGCAGTTTTTGGCACTTAAAACCTAACTCAACTTTATACATTTTCGAGACAGCATTTCCTAATATGTGGCAGACGAAATCTCAGGTATGGGATCCAATACAGAGAGCCTTTTTAAGGTATCCTCATAGACCAAAACTTTCTTGTACAGGTGTTCACTTTGCCCATTCCCCTCCACATGACATCACAAGTTGCTTTTTAAAGTGGAGATGCAATGGAAGTAAATCCCTCCCTTTCTTTAAACAGAGTACAGAAATGCATAACACAATTCTTCATTGTGTGCTTACGCATGTGTCCTTTGAATTAAAGATACCTTCAAAGTGCACAGTACTATGCAGTCCTACCAAGTTGTCATCTCCACAAGGATTTGATCCTAAAGTTTGCTAAAGCAACAATTGAACAAAGGTGTTTGGCTTGGGGGATGGGGGCCTTTAATAATGAGTCTGTTAAGCTTTTCCTTACTAAGATTTTTGAAGATAACACGGTTTCACTTACCTGTAACTGTTGTTCATCAAGTGGTCTTCTGTGCAGGCACACATGGGGACTCCATGATTGCAGGTCAGCCGCGGAGAAAAGCTTCCAAGCTTTTGAAAGGACATTTTAGACTGTAAGAGTGCTCCCCCTCCTCTCCGTTTTCAGACTTCCCCTTTCTTGCCCAAAGAATTACACGACAGAGGTGGGGAGAGCACTCTTCCCTCAGTTCCCTTCACCACCGTGAGGTAGCCACTGTCATTCATTGAGCAGCCCACAGTGGGGAAGGATAGAGGGATGGGTGCCTGCACAGAAGACCGCTCAATGAACAATGGTTACAGGTAAGTGCAACCCTGTTTTCATCGTTGTGGCTTTTGTACAGTCCCACAAGAGAGTAACAAGCTCACTTACTGAGGAGGTGGGTATGGGCTGGTCACTGCTCTCGCCACTGCAGCTCCATTCCTGGAGTCTATGTCCATCGAGTAATGCTTGGCAAACATCAAGGGTGTCAACCAGGTGGCTGCTTTGCAAATGTTGTCTAGTGCAGAATTTCTGCACCACATTTTGGGGGCATGAACTGTGTAAGCTATGCGACCATGTCCTTGGAGACAGGGCAGTGGCTTCTAGAGACTAGAGCTTGCCTCGTAACCTTGAAATTTTGGTTATGCATTCACTATAGGGCAGGATCAACGAGTTATATTTTATGCTGTCTCATTCTTTTTCATTTATATGATCACACTTAATTCTGTGAAGAATACAGTCTATAGGCATCCTTTTAATTCTCTTATGTTAGAAGAATGAGATGGTTAGACAGTGTCATAGATGCAACGAACATGAAATTGAGCCAACTTCAGAGGACGGCAGAAGACAGGAAGGGCCTGGCGTGATCTGGTCCATGGGGTCGCGAAGAGTCGGACTCGACTGTGCGACTGAACAACAACAAAAAAGAAGAATCTAAAGCTTTTAGATTCTTGAAACAGAGACTTCTGGACATTGAAAAGCAAACTCTCTGTTCCTTAGCAAGCAAGACATACTCCCCTTTTGAGTCTAGTATCACACCTGACTATGGGGTTCTAGCAGCCTACTTTTCACACCTTACATCTCCTCAATTATGTCAAAGTTTTATGCTCACACGATTCAATGTTCTCCTGTCAGTGGTTCTCTCTGGGAGATTTGCAAATGTCCCCTATTATGAAAGATTCTGCTTATATAAAGGTAGAAAGTTGGAATCAGTAGCCCATATTTTGTTCTATTGTGATTTCTACATTAAAGTGAGGGATTTTTTAATTAATCCCCTCTTGCATAATTTCCATGGCCATTCTGATGAGAGGCTTGTTTTCCTTCTTTTGTTGGACCAGTGTTCCTATACTACCTATTCAGTAGCAAGGTATTTTCTAATTGTTATGAGGATTAGGGAGCATAAGGTTAAATCTTTTGATGGATGATCCCTATTTATTTATTTATTTATTTAATTCTATTTATATCCCGCCTTCCCCGCAAGCAGGCTCAGTGCAGGTTCCATCATAAAATTCACAGTACAATAGATCAACAGTTAAAATATATCTAAAACCAGTTATCAATAAAAGACCAGTGCCTCAACAGAATTCAATAAGAAGCAGTTTGTTCCCAGGTGGCCATTCAGATCTGAGGTCACTGGAGGGAAGGCCAATAGCAGGTGGGTGCCAGCTTCCTCAACTGAAAGCTTGGTGGAAGAGCTCTGTCTTGCAGGTCCTCTTGAACTGTAATAGGTCCCACAGGGCCCTGATTTCTACTGGGAGCTCATTCCATCAGGTAGCGGCCAGGGCCAAAAAAGCCCTGGCCCTCGTTGAGGCAAGTCAGACGTCGCTGGGGCCGGGAACCACCAGGAGGTGGTGACTAATAGATTGTAAGTTCCTGCGGGGCTCATATTTTACAGGCTCCACAGGGCCTGTAAAACAGAGCTCTTCCGCCAGGCTTTTAAGTAGGGTGCCACCTCAATTGTATGGCCCTGGCCTGATTACCAACTGTGTCAACAACTGGCCCTGGCCTGATTACCAACTGTGCCAACAACTGTACCATTATTGGTACCGACAGTACCAACAGCACCACCAACCGAGACTTTATAGCTGAGCGTGAGCCAGTGGACAGTGTTCAGTTGACATTCGATATCGGAAGATTCGCCAAGTTTTAATATAAGTTGGATTATTTTATATTGATTGACAGTTTTAATGGAATTTTAATGTATTTTTATATATGTTGTTAGCCACCCTGAGCCTGCCGAATGGCGGGGACGGCATGATATAAATGTAAATATAAATAAATAAAATATGGGACGAGGCAGTCCCAAAGGTAGTGCTTTAAAGATAAGTACCAGCACCTTGAACCGGTTGTTTATGCTTATAACCTATGCCAATAAAGGTACTGCCTGCCTGCCTGCCTGCCTGTTGTCTAGTGCAAGTCTGGATTGGAAAGCCACTAATGAAGCTTGAACCCTTGTGGAGTGGAGCCTTCAGACTGATGGGGTAAAGTACCTTAGCTCCGCTGTAAGATGTCTTGATGGCAGAGACCACCTATCTAGATAATGACTGAGCGCATACAGCCTTCCCCTTATTAGACCCCTTAAAACAAACAAATTCCTATCCCGCCTAAATTTCACAGTCCATTTTAATTAAAAATGAGTGCCCTTCTCACATCCAGTATGTGTAATGTTTATTCCGACGCGGATATCGGTGATAGGAAAAATACTGGGAGGTTGATACCCTGATTCAAGTGAACTTGAGTCACTACCTTAGGAAGAAATTCTAAGTTGGGCCTGAGCAATACTCTATCTGCGTGGAACTTAACAAATGGAGGAGGGTCACAACTCAGTGCCCATAGTCCCCCACCCTTCTGGCAGACATGTTTGCTACCAGGAAGGCTGTCTTGTATGACAGAAATGGCAAATCAGTCTTACTCATCGGTTCAAATGGTTTATACATCAACCTGGTTAAGACCAAAGACAAACTCAATTGAGGAAGAGGGGTTACAATAGGTGGAAACATATCTTGCAAACCTTTAAGGAATCTTCTCAATTTGGGAATGGAGAACACTGAGTAACCTTTGACTGACCCATGATATGCCGAAATGGCAGCCAGATGTACCTTAATAGAGGATGAGGCAAGCCTGTCATTCTTCAAAGCAAGCAGATAATCAAATATCTTTGCTAATTCTCAAGTCTGAGGATTAATATTTTATTTGTTAGTCCATAAAGAAAATCTTTTCCATTTTGAAGCATATGTTTTTTGTGTGGCAAGTTTTTGAGAAGCTACTATAACCTGTTCTACCCTTTGCTAAAAGTCCTCTACTGTTGGATCAACCAGACTGTTAGATGTAGGGATCTCACGTCTGGGTGACAAATTGGCCCTATGTAAAGCAGGTCATTCGCTGGTGGTAGGGTTCTGTAAACTCCTTTAGCTAATGCCCACAGTGTGGGGAACCACACCCTCCTTGGCCAGTATGCTGCTATTAAGATGCATGTGCTCCTGTCTGCTTTTAGCTTTGACATTGTCTGGGTTCAGGGCAGGCTCAGGCAGTGGGGACCAAGGCAACAAGACAGAGCACCAACCAGGATCACGTAGCCAATAGTTCAGTCCAAAAGTCATGCATGGAGAAAGCCAGATGAGAGTCCAAACAGCAAACGAGATATGAGCAGGTCCAAGAGGGGTGGTTAAGTGGGTCTGAAGGTCAAAACCAGGAGTTCAAGTTCCAGGAGGTAGCAGGATCTGGTGCTGTGGTCGCAGTGTCTACAGAATTGTGACGAGTTGCTCCCATGCCTGAGCTATCTGGGGTTCTTTCCTTTAAGAGTGGCTCACAGCTGGGTCTTGTTGAGCTCATGAGTGAGCCGTTTGCTTCACTCCTTAGTCCCAGGTGTTCCTCCTGACTCGGTAATCGCCGGGCAGTGAGGCATGCGCTCTGCCTCCTCTCGAGGAGTTCCAGGAGTGTCCATTTGGTGTCGCGGTTAAGTGCGCGGACTCTAATCTGGGAGAAACAGGTTTGATTCCCCACTCCTCCATTTGTACCTGCTAGATGACCTTGGGAAAGCCATAGTTCTGGCACAGCTGTTCTTGAAAAAGAGCAGTTTCTGTCAGAGCTCTCTCAGCCCCACCTACCTCATAGGGTGACTGTTGTGGGGAGGGGAAGGAAAAGGAGTTTGTAAGCCGCTCTGAGACTCCTTTGGGTAGTGAAGGGCGGGGTATAAATCCAATCTCTTCTCTTCTTCTTCCGTTGTCTCCTATGTTCCCCTGACTCCGGGGAAGGGGGAAAAGGCAACCTCTGGAGTCTCTTCTGGACCCTGGGTTGTTGAGCTGCCGCCTTTCAGGGTTAACTCCTCGGTGGTCTCAATGCTTGTGGGGCTAAAGCACATGCTGTCGTCAGCAACTGGTGCATGAGGACCTGCTTCTGTCGCCTTGGAGTCGCAGACAAGAGTGTTAGCAGCCTCAGCTGGCTGACTAATGACAGACACCACCTTGTGTAGGATCCCAAAAGGAGGGGACTCACAGAAGAAGTGGCCATCTCCCAAACATAAGTGTCTATCTCTTTAATTTTTTCGTTTGCCTGCTCCACTTTTTTCTCTGTTTCATTCAGCTGAAGCTGCTGTGCCACAAAGTTTCTATTCATCACGGTCAATTGCTGGTTAATACCATCGAGTTGCTGCATCACCGGCTTGAGCATATCCACCAGGAGTTTGAGGACATCTGCTCCCTCTTCTGGTCTCGGACTCTGACTGCCTGGCTTCGTTTTAAACTTTCTCTGCTGGGCCGCCATCTTTCCCGTTTTGTTTACACTTTCTACCGCTTCCACACAACTCGGAAAACTCACCAAACAACTTCGCGAATCAGATAAGTCTCTCAAAACACTTTCGGTTTACTTCCTCCCCTCTCCCCCTTCGTGTTCATTAGACGCTCATTTGCACAAGTGGCATCCCTCTTTGCAATCACTATTTTCAACCGCGGGGGGGGGGGTTCAAACTACTCCGTTTTATTCAGAACTCACGTTCATTGTCGGTCAGTTTCTCTGACGACGCTCAATTTTACGCCATTCTGCCCGATCTCCAGCGCTTGTCCCAGTCAGTCCAGCTTATGCCCGAAGGCCACTCAGCTAGCGTCCGCCATCGCTGTTCCATAGACCGGAAGTTCTATCTTTGCTTTCTTGAATTCCCCTGGGAGTCTTCCTGCTCTCATGATGACAGTGTGAAACTTTGCAAGTCACTTCTTGGTTAACATGCTGCTGTTGATCAGATGGGCCCAGAGTCAGGGTTATACAAGGTTTTCATTATTGGATCAGTGGATTGTGGTTCTACAGAATGGATTCCAATTCCAATGCCTTGGCCATCAACACAAGCTGTTCAGACTACAGCTTTAAATCTTCCATAGGGGAAGGAGCCAGTGAGTCTCTGAAGGCTTCATCAGGAGAAGGCACTGAGGTGTTTTCAGAGTCTGCCTTTGAGGCTTGGTCCAGTCCTTCCTCCAAATCAGAGCCCTGAAAAATTCTGTCATGGGTTGATCTTCTCCTTCACCCATAATGCAGCTTTGAGTCCCGCTGCTCTCCTATCTTAGGCTTTAGGGGTAAGCCAGCAGCAAACTAGGCAAGAGGCTGTGTTGTGGCCATCTCCCAAACATAAGAGACATGATTTGCTTTCATTATTTTGGGCCAGTATTGCCCCACACTCTTCACATTTTTTTTAAAGAGAGCCATCCTACCCATTTTGTAGATCGCTTTTATGAAAAATATTTCAGAAATTCTTCTTCAATCTCTTAATGAATTCAGAGAAGTTCAAGGAAGCTAGCCCTCTCCTCATGCAGCAAGAAGAGAACTGAGGGGAAAGTGTTCTCCCTGCCTCCGTCATCTGACCCATTGGGCAGGAAAGAGAAGTCTGCAGATGGAGGCAAGGGGGAGGACTCCTAAGGTCTAGAACATTCTTTAAAAAGCTTGGAAGCTCTTCTCTGTGAATGGCCTGCAATCATACAGTCCTATGTGGGATTGCACAGAAGCCACAAAAATGAATCTCTGTTCACTCATTTGGGACACTTGACACTCATAAGATATACGATGCCTGTATACAATCACTCAAAGTACATATTAGGAATTGTAGACTGTGCTCAGAAATTGTGGTCATTTTATCAGTATAATTAGTAATTTAATAACCTTATTCAAAACAGTTTACTAAATAAATGTTTCAGCAGGTTGCAGGATTGATCAAGGAATTTTTTAGTATTTGTGCTGCAAACAGGAGCATTTTTACCATGCAATAAGTCCTTCAAATGGAGACTGACATCAAAGCATGTTGGAAAAAATGAGAATAGTGTTTAGTGCGGTGACTTACTGAGTCATCTGTTACAGAAGCAGGCCAGCCTTCCCATAACTGATGGCGAACAGGAATACTAGTCAGGTCATACACATTCCGCTTAACCTACAAAAAAACAAAACAAAACAGAGATGTTTTAAATATACAACTATTATCCTTACAATTTATCATCTATGCAATCTTTGAAAATGTGGAAATCTTGTTCAGTCTATGAATAACAATGTAAGAAAATTAAGATATTTTACTTATACGGAAATCAAAACTGAGAAATATTGATAAGCACAGAGCATCCTATAATACTCCATCAAGCTAGCTACCTTCTAAACAGTACACCAGTGGAACCATTACCCTCTTAAACAACATACTTTAAATAACCTACTTTCACTTTAAACAACCTACTTAAGTTGAAAGGTATTGTCATCATTATATAAGAGTTTTGCTAGGAAATGTCACTTTGTAATGTCATTTTGGAATTGCCTCAACACTAGTCTTACACATACACTCCTGACAATCAGTGTCCTTTTTACTTCCAAATTAATCTCAAGACACTGTAGAATGAGACACAACCAGCTGAGAAAGGAGATAGAAAAGTCATATGTCAAGCAAAAAAGTACAGATAAGTAAACGTAACTTTCACATCTTCATTCTAAAGATAATGTATAATTCTAAAGATATGTATCAAGATATATGTATAATTGATGGACATAGATTTAAATCAACTCTATTTTTCAATAAGATGAAAAATTCTAAGGCAAGCTCTCCAGTGTGTATCAAAACACAACAAGAACCTAAACAAACAGTACACAATTTATATTTCACAATTAAATTTAGAGATTATTTTACAATAGGCAAAAGCAGAAAAAAGCTTGGAGAATAAATTGGTGCTAGAGTATAAAAACAAATAGAATCTCCAGTGCACTAATCATTAATCTTATTCTCCATAAGTAATATGGTTGATATGTAACACACTGCTGGCCATCCATGACCAAAGACCCTAGGCCTGTTGTCTTCTACCAGGAAATGGGAGAATAGATGACAGTTGCACACTTTGGGCAGGTATTCTCCCACCACTGGACCCTCTGCTCTAGTATTCTCCCACACACCCTCGCCACTGGGACTGATGGAAGAACAGTGAGGGGCAGAAATGACATTGGGTATATACTGAGGTCATATCTGGGACAAACCCCAGATGAGATGTCAGCATGTTAGCTGATGCTCTAGAAATTCTATACTATTACCATATGGTTTTAGAGCATCGGTTGATGCACTGACATGTTTGGGTTTTCATCTAGACAGGCTTGTTAACACACACACCAATGTCACATCCATTCAAAGCAAAGGGTGGCCTGTCATCCCTACCCAAGAAGCCCCTGTAACACTGGAGCATCTGAAGGGTGCAGAGGAGCATGCTTTCTCATGAAAGACTTGCACTCTGTTCCCTCCAAAACCTCTACACCAGGAAGTGGCAGGGGTCATTGAAGGACTATGGGATGTTCTCCCATTTCTGCTAGAACAGTAGCAGAGGAAAGAAAGTGATGTAGAATTCTTCTAAGCCCACCGATGCTGTAGTTCTACGAGGAATACAGAAAGAGTCATGGCTCTACTTCCTCCAGCAGAAAATGGGAGATCATTACAATCTATGCTGGAGGGAATGAAGAAGCACTGCCACTCAAGGAGATAAAGTGTAAGTATGTATGCATGTGTAAGATAGCCAGGCCTCCTCATGTAGCAGGACACTGCCTGCTGTTGCTTAGCTGGGGTTAAGGAGAAAACTCACCAGCGGGGGGAGGGGCATGATTGACATCTTTGGTATAATTTTGTTGTTTCTGGCACAACCTGGATTTGATATTATCACACTGGGTGATGCTCTAATATTCGCCCAAAACTCTATGTTTAAAGTCTATAATTAAACTATAGAGTTCTGGGTGAATGCTAGAAATTCATCCATACACAATGCTGAAAATGACAGTATTGAGCCAGAGGCATCATAATCCCACCAAATGTAAGTCACCACCAATGTTCCCTCTAAGCTGTGGAGTCTTGTGAGCAAAAATTCTACTGTGTGAGCTACTGGCATTAAAGTTGTGAGCAAGCGATTTGGCTGCTGCATAAAGGCTAAAAAACTGTGAGCTAGCTCACACTAACTCATCTTAGAGGGAACACTGGTCACCACTACTCCCATCTCCCACAGCTTGCCAGGCAATGCCTGGCACCCTATGCATGTGATGCAGAGGAAACATCTTGCTTGGGGTCTCCCCAAGTCTTGAACTTGCCCCTGATGCAATTACTATGAAAAAAGGACAGGTCCAGAAAACTTTTGCTTTATTTCTAGACACATGACATGAACTTCTATTTTGGAAATACCTGAATCGAAATAAAGGAAAAATACCCTGGAAACTACTGTTCCTATGGGGTTCCCATCTATTGCCCAACTGACTTACATTGACTATTTATCTAGTATGTAATTTAAATTTAAATTTAATCTTATTTTCCTCTGCCCTTAACTTTTCAAGGGACCTGTATGTTCCATTTTAATACTGGAGAGATATTTCATCAACTACTATTTTTTATATTTCCAACTGGAGTCTTCCCAGAAGTACATAGGTACAATCTCATTCCAGCTCCATCCAACAATGCTTCATCTGTTCCCACCTGCCCGGCCATTACGTACAGGATAGTGCCAAGAGAACTTAAGTTCAGGGCCTGAAACAGAGTCTCTCTCTCTCTCTCTCTCTCTCTTTCCTCACCCCCATTTTAAATATCAACACTGTTGAAGAGCTCTGGAAAACCCAAAAGCTTATGCAACGTTGTGTGTTATTTGATTGATCCAACAGTCTGAAAGGCATAAGATTCCCCCTCCCCCATCCAATGCACACCATGTAAATATGCCTCAAGGTGTCAGCATATTTTTGTGTGGTATACAATAGCTGGGGACATACATACGGACTTCATTCACTGCATATGTTTTCCCCCAGCTTTTGCACGCTATAGAGTATGTACTACATTAAATCATATCTACATGGGATTTTTTTTTAAATGCACTACAAGTTATAACCATAATATAATAACAATTTACTTGAATTTTCTAAAACAGTTCTTAGCTTTATAAATTAACCATAAAATCAAAAATATTTTTCCTATAGGATACTTCTGTTACAGCCTGGACCAGAATTAATCATGGTAGTTTTTATTTCACTAATTATTAATGTTTCTATAGTCCCAAAATCTATCATTTCATCTATCTAACATTACATATGAAAACAGTCACACAAGGTCAATAAAGCTTAAAAGCAAAAAAGAAAAGGAAAAAAGCATGTGAAATAAAACTACTAAATCTGGAGTTAGATTCCATACATTCCTTTCTAATTCCAAACTACAACACTACAGCATTATGAAATAAACAGTATTCTCCTTTTTCATTCACTCATCTGTAACCGCACTGATTTCAATAACATTCCTTTGCTATTCTAAGCCTGAAAGGCATGCTCTGGTTATAGTGTTATGTTGGTATAATGCACAATGCCAGACTGATGTGCTGAACAAAAGTGATCAAAGTTTGAGTAATGTTAGCCAACGCACAACTATTCTAGCTCATTATTCAACCAGAATGACATCTGTTGAGCAACTCGTCGCAGAATACACTAGTTGTTATAGACAGGCCTCAGCTGGGAGGTACCATATAAAATGTATGAGGGTGATGTTTGGTTAAACAAACTGCTAAGGCTAAATTCACAAATGGTTCTGAAAAGATGCCAAAATCAGGGTGCTGTCTAATCATAATATAAAAGAAAGTTTGCTCTCCCTATAATGTACCAACTGTAATAATATCAAAATGTGCCTGTTTCAGATTTTTAAATATATTTATATAACATAAAAACATACAGGATTCCGTGCTAGCAGAATCTTATATGAAATTAAGAATACACACATTCAACATTTTGCAGCATTGGAACAGCAATTAACACCCATTGACTGAACAACCATTTTATCTAACAAAAGGAATGCATCTATCAGCACCAGAATGTGCTCAAGAATCCTATTACAGCAAGAGAAGTAAAAGATAGTTGGGACAGAAAAGCCTGTTTACAAATCGTATGTTTTATGATATCATCTTTAGTAGGACAGCCACTTTTAATTTAGAATTGTTAACTGCAATGATAAACACGCAATTAATGTATAAATTTATACAACACATATAAATAGAACAAAGTTTGAGTCCAGTGGCACCTTTAAGAGCAACAAAATTTAATTCTGGGTATAAGCTTTTTTTGTGCATGCACACTTCATCCGATGTTATTTAATCAGATGTTATTTATACATTGACAGTTATTTTTGAATGGCAGGGCCAACCTGACTATATAGGCCACCTATAGCGTGGAATTTCCAGGGGCGCCAAAAGGAACTGGGGCAAGCAGACCCACCCCATGCTGAATGACTGCTCCATGGAGGAACCTACTGCAGCTGCACCATGTCCAGCACAAGAGAGGGAGTGAGGGAGGGATCATGCTGCTCCGGGAGAAGAGGGAGCATGCCAAGGGGAGGCCCTTGAAGTCGGCTCCCAACAGTCAAGGAAGATCCAGTGGGTACGAAACAGAAATGAAACTGTCACAAGAACATGACTTTTTCATTGTCTTTTCTCCTGCTGATATCATACTTCTCTCCAGTGCAAGGGGGAAAGTGTGAAATAAGAAGGTGTAGCAACGGCCAAATTCCAACTGGTTGCATGTGGTATGGGGAAGCGCTGCTTCTCCCCTCAGACAGCATGCCTGCACATGGGTCTCCACCAATGACAGAACACACATGCATGAGTGAGTGAGCCACACACAAAAGGTCCTCTGCTGTCATGGAGCCCAGAATCTGCTGGGATTCACCAGGAAGGGCTCGTGCAGGGCAGGCAAATTAAGAGACGAAGAGAAGCAGCAGCCTAGACCTTCACGCAAGTGGCCCCCATCTGACCTTGGGCAAGGGTGGGGAAAAGGACTAAGAAAGGCCTTCTGAGAGACTCACCCCATTTCCTCAGACAGTTGATGGCAGCCAGCCTCTCCCAACCTAGGCAAAGCTTCCCTCTTTCTCTCTCTACCCAGACACAACCCAAATATCCTGTAAAAATGAACTTAGCCCACATTTCACAAAACAACAGCACAAAACAGGTGGGGCTTGGAACCAAAATTGGGCATAAGCATCACAAATAAAAAGCAGCATATATTCTTGCTCCTATAATGCGACTGTGGCAGTGTTCACATAAATAATTCTGTTTACCAGAAGAAATAAACTTGAGGAAGAAACAGGAGTAGAGACTACCCTTTAGAAGGAGTAGTAACATAACTCCTATACTGTTTGTATAATGTGTTGAAGATGACGAACATATTGGATCCAAATGAACAAAGTTTGAGTCCAGTGGCACCTTTAAGACCAACAAAGTTTTATTCTGGGTATAAGTTTTCATATGCATGCACATTTTTTCAGATGAAGGCTTTAGAGTTGCCAGGTCTGGGTTGGAAAATACCTGGAGATTTTGGGGGTGGATCCAGGAGGGGGCGGGGTTTGGGGAGGGGAGAGGCCTCAGTATGGTACAATGCCATAGAGTCCACCCTTCAAAGCAGCCATTTTCTCCAGGGGAGCTGATCTCTGTCACCTGGAGATCAGTTGTAAAAGCAAGAGATCCCCAGGTCCCACCTGGAGGCTGGCAACCCAAGAAAGCTTATATCCAGAATAAAACTCTGTTGGTCTTAAGGGTGCCACTGGACTCAAACTTTGTTTTGCTGCTTCAGACCAAAACAGCTACCCACCTGAATCTATATTGGATCCAAATGTTTCTTCCACGAGTAGAAAGCTATTGTTGCTCACACAAGGAGAGGAGAGGGATTTTTGCCAATTCCTTCCTCTCACTACAGACCCCATTACACTTCACATTGTGTCTGAGACTCCCCTGATCCCCAGAAGCAGTTATTTGGGAACTGCAGTTGGAGGGGGAGACAGGGAAGATTCATTCTGTGAGCTTTCTAACTAAATAAGCTTTGAACAACAAGAAATTCTGAAGTATTTTATATTGGGGAAAATAGATTAAAATCACTGATCCACAATCATAACTCGCTGATACACAAATTTTGTGGAAATCTGCAAATATTCTAGAAAGTCAAGAGAAGAGCACACATTTTAAAAATGCTAATTACCTGGCTCTTAGGATAGGCAGGAAAAAAAGAAAATTATAGGAGCATGAAAATAAATGCAAGCCTCCTCTTATCTTCTCAATTAAAGAAAATCAATTAAGAAAAAGAGCAAGCAAATAACTGCACAACGTTTTCTATATTGTAGCATTATAGCTGTGATTATCATCAATGGAATATAGGAGTTCCCCTGTGACGTATAACTAGATGGCTGTCTCTCTTAAATATCACATGCCCTGCCCCCAATGGGCTTGTTGTTTAAGGGCACCTGATGCAGCATTGGAAAACAAACAGATCAATACAACAGACAAATGAAGTGCTAAGGGGTCATTTACTCAGGATTGCATTACAGAATAGGTGGGTTCCAAGGATTCTTTGAGGGGGGGGGAATATGTGATTCTGTGTGTATTAAATACTGCATTGGTCAGGCTGGTCAATATATTGCTAAAAGGGTGTTGAGAAAAAAGGATCAACCCAGGCTAAAGGAGCAAATGATTCTATTTTTGCCTCCAGCTCCCTCCTCCACTTTATTCTTACATTTTATTCTTACAACATTGCTGTGAGACAGATGTGAGTGACTACCCCAAGCTCACTGTATCAACTTCACTGCTGACGAGGGATTT